>NC_136978.1:34273188-34303188 GCF_032717465.1 Coenobita brevimanus
GACTGACCTGGAGGTAACACTATTTGAGTTTCAGTGTCCAGAAAATAATTATTGACAGGAAAGGAGCTCGATCACTGACACATAAACAAAATCCGAGTCAGAATGTAATGTCTGAAACGAAGGATGGCAAATTAATATCGGTCAGAGGAAGGGAATCAAACCAGAGTACCGCGGGATCACAGTCTGCCACATAGCCATTGAGTCAAGACGAGTACTATTTGCCTACTTCGGTACACAGGCTTTTATTAATTTACTTAGTAGCTCATTACAAACATTAACTACATTGAAATGCTTCTGAACTTGATAGGGTTGGACGGTGTCTTGGGAACATGTTGCTGAATGTTTTCACATACACCACGCCTTAAATGTAGATGACATGTTGCTGCTGGAGTCAGAAAGAAACTGCCTGTTGTTGTGTCCATAGAGAAGAACCACCGTGTTGTTCCTGCCAGTATTAAGTAGATTTATGAACAAGAAAGCTTGAGGCCAGAGTTTTCCCGCAACAGTAACATCACGTGTAGAGCAAAGGCATTTAACACCTGCATACAAGTGTTACCATACGCTTGTCACAAGGAGGCCATCAGCAAGGGGAAATAACTAACACAGATGTGAAGATGTTACCTGCAGCAAATTGATGTGTTTGCATGAGCCTGTCCCTCCATGCATCCTATCACTTTTATATGCCGTGACGTATATCATACTTTTTTTTTCCCCCTACAGGCAAACATTTTATTCCTCTTCTGGATCTCCTCTCGTGGTGGATGGGGTAAACCGGATTCTGAAGCCAAGAAAATAAGATTGTGAAGATAAAAGCCAATCATTTCTTCTCAGCTCTATGACAAGACTGATTTTTTAAATGATGACAATAGTATTGCCATTGTCGTTGCTATATGATGCCTGATTATCAAATGTAGGTATATACTGTGATTAATTTTTGTTGCATGATGCATTCACTCAGATGTCAGTACTTCTCATGTATAATTATCCAGGTAATCATTTTCTATCCGATGAAGGCCGGTATATAGTATTTATTATAATCATATTTCTTTTTGCTGCTCCAGACGATTTGATAAAGCTTAAAATTTCCCCTCTGTGGCGAAGATGATAGTAAATGTTGTTATAGTGTTCCAGGTCTTCACTAAAATTTTCGTTTATGGACATTTTTTTTTTTTTTCATAGTATCGTCGGAAAACAGCAAAAGTCTGTGGAGAACAGAAGTTGTTATTGAGGTTGAGGCTGTCATTTTTTGACTCAAGGCATCAGACTAGTTTTTCATCGTAGGAGATTCCTGATTTCAGAGGAGGTTAGTAAATTTCATCTAACCTCCCTAGTTCTTGTAGTTTCTTCAAAGCTGAGCGAAGCCGTAGAGGGATAACAGAAATAAATTAGATGTGTACTCAGTCGAGCGCATGTCTCCAACAAGGGCAATGTAATGCCCAAACCACTCTTCGTAATGGGTTAGGTTTCCTCATCATTGATTAGAGTTTCACAAAAAAATGTTTTCCGGGTCCAGAATCTGTATTACGATCCGGATCTGTCCCAAAATTTAATTGATCGTTCCTTGGAACACATTAGTTCCAAATCTCTCCTTTCGTTTTTGAGTAATCCTGCCAACAGAGAAACAAAGTAACAACCAAAAATCAGGGGTGAAAACATGCTATCTCTGTGGGAGAGAATAAAACGAAAAAGGAAAAAGGAGAAAAAAAAGAGGCATTCATAATAAAGAGGTTATCAAAGTGAATAGGTCTAAGACTGGTATTCTTGTTGGTTAAGAAAGACCCTTAATACTTTTCCTAAGCGATTTAGTTTATTACACTTTACTTCCTTCTTCTGGGCAACATAAATCCTTCCTGTATCGCCATACTCTGCTTCAATAGCGTACAAAATCATAACTCGACGTATCCAAGCATAAATCGCAAGAACTGTATGCTCGTCATCTTAGGTGGCTTTATAACAGCTTTCCCTTACCATTTTTTTCTTTTTCTTTATTTACACATGGCACGTTGATCTTACCTTTCATGTTATTCATTATAATACTGACACAGACAAAAAAAATGTATTAACAACACATGGATGAATATGAAAGAGTAAGTAAGAGGGCAGGTGGAGCGCACCAGCTACAGTAAGAGTGTGCACTGACTGCGGTCGCATCCCGAAATTCTGGGGGAGGCGGTGGCTCAATCAGTAGAGAGGTGGCCTGCAGTCCTAACGGACCCTTGTTCAATCCCCGCTGAGGCAGGAAACAGTTTATGGATTTGAATTTCATAAAAAGTAGACTTTACTGATCTACCAAAAGTCCCGTCGACATGTAAAAACTCTCCCGCTAATACCAATACACTAGTCCTGTATGAGAGCCCTAGCATGTATTCAATATGGATGGTAGGTGTTAGCGCCGAAGTGGTGCCAGGTGGAGATGTAGTAGGAGTACTGGGCCTTGTGGATATGCCCTGAAGCCTTTGTCCAGAGTCGGACACATTAAAAAAAAAAAAAAAAAGTGTATGCAATAGCGCGTATTCGATATTTTCCTTTCACTGGAACTTGGGCCAGATTTTTAACTATTATGCAGAGTTTTTCACACAAGTCACTGATAAAAAACACAATAAATTAGTTATGCATCTTTTCTAAAGCACTTTTTTTTCTTTTGTTATTAGCGCCATATTTCTCGTGTCAGTCTTTTGTTAAATGTCAACGTTCAAGATGGAGGTACAGAATTATAGGCGATGTTAAAAGTAAGAGTATGTTCTGTTTCTTCAGCGTAATTACACACACACACACACACACACACACACACACACACACACACACACACACACACATACACACACACACGCACTTACCTTTCTGTGTGTTTTTACCAAACCCCGACTTTCCCCGCTGCAGCTGCTCCTGAGAGTGAGTCTGGCTGAGTGCCACCGGTTATTTATACAATAGGCAGCGACACGTGGTTCCGTCTCCCCTACACCCAGCTACACACACACACACACACACACACACACACACACATTGAGGTTAAGCTGTGCCTGTCGTTTTACTGATGAAGGTCATGTTGATACAACGTCACTTCACCAGATATACCCAGTTAGAATGAACATTGCCGAATATCGTTCGTCCACCGAGAGAGAGAGAGAGAGAGAGAGAGAGAGAGAGAGATTAAAGTCCTCGATTAGGTTCATTATCTGTCTATATGCAGTATATTATAATCGTCTCTGACCTAATTCCTTATCTCCTGAGAGAAGAATGGCGGATTACACAAGTGACCATGAAGCTGCAGTCCACCGGGATCACGTCCAGATGAGCCTGAATCCCACACCAGCAACAATGACAACGATGAAAACAATAACGTCAACATAAATAACATCCACAACAATAACATCAGCAGCAACATACATATTTACATCAACAACATAAAGATCAAGAACACTATCAACAACAACAGTAGCAACAACAACAATCAACATTACTTACACCTGTTAAAATCTTTACTTTCCATTAACACCTTTACCTCGCTAATCTTTTTTTTTTTTTTTTTTTTTTTACGTTCTTGGAGAAAGTTCATTTTTGCTGCCTCCAGGCGATTTTATTCCATATGGCGAAGCTCTCTGACAGGTAAGGTGTTAATGAAGGCTGTAACCAACCACTCGTTTCGGAAATGGTCTCCTGGAGTAAGTAAAACTCTGAGGATATGGGGAAATTGACCAGAGTCCCGCTTTTAGGCAGGACAGTCCCGCTTTTTGGACGTCCGTCCCGCTTTTTTAATTGTGACCAGAATGTCCCGCTTTTTGACCAAATTATCTTAATTGTCCCGCTTTTAGAAACTTACTATTGCATTAGATATAACATGACCTTCTTTTATGAAATTAGGATGAATTAGAAAAATTATGCATAATCTTAACCAAATGAAATACCGAATTATTAATATAAAATCTGTAATGCTCACTAGCTGGAAACTTTGGTCGACCCATTCACTGTACCGTACGGTATGTTCAGAGTTCGTAGCAGACGTTAGTGTATGATTTGCAGCCTCAGTTTGAGGTGTAGCGCAGCAGCGGTCGCTGTCACATTAGTCAATATCTATCTGTCTATCTATCTATCTATCTATGTCTATCTATCTATCTATATCTATCTATATACCTAGACACACACACACACACACACACACACACACACACACGAGAGAGCGCGCGCGCGCGTCCCGCTTTTAGCTCCAATAAATCTGGTCACCTTAGGAAAATATGAAAAAAAAAATCATGACAGAGACAGAATGACGTAATAGATCGTTTGTGTTATTCTCTGATTTAGTCCAGGGAAAGAACTGATAACAATTTTCCTCAAAAGAAATTAACTATACTTGTGCAACAGATATATTCATCATTAATTTGTCTCTGCCATAAAGATAATAATGACAATAGAATACAAGTATAATTCTCATTAATTTCTTTTGCCTATTTTCATGCATCGGAATTTTTGTGTATTCTTCATGCACATTAGTCATTTATATAACGTAGGAACAGATGTGAAACGGTAACTGTCAGCTTAACCGAATTTAATGACATGAAGGGCTGTGTTGTAGTCGGAGTAGGCGGCTCAGTAGTACTCCTTCCCTACCAGTACATCCACGCATTTAACATCATTATTTAGTAAATAATGATGGTAAATGCCTGGAATTATGGATGTCTTTGGAGATTATAGAAAACATAACCTACTTTAATCGTCTTTCAGTGAGACAACCAACGAGATGTTTGAAGACTGACCTTCGAAACTACAACTATAAGGATTTATGATGCTTCAGTTGCCAGTAGGTCCACCATGGAGATGCGTTCCATGTACTGTCATGGAATTAGGTAAATGTATGTTTTACTTTTATTATTCCAAGTATATCAGTAATGAGAAGGATATAAAAACAACATTCAAGAAATAGTTGGAATATCTACTTATCTATCTTTCTTTCTTTTTATCTATCTGTATATGTAATAATGATTATAATAAGTAATAAGTAATAATAATAATAATAATAATAACAATAATAATAATGATGATGATGATAAAATAAGATAATAATAATAATAATAATAATAATAATAATAATAACAATAATATTAATAACAGGAATAGTAATAATAATAATAATAATAATAATAATAATGAGTAATAATAATAATAAAAATAATAATAATAATAATAACAATAATAATAATAATAATCCATCCATTTATCCATCACCCAATCCTATGTTGCCCCATTATGAGCTCAGGAGTTCTGACATTCAATATGGGAGTGACCAGCCTCACTCATCCCTGAGTGACATTACGTGAGCAATAAACCCCAACCAAATTTTGGATAGGAACCTGCACCAACTCAATCTGATTTAAGCTCCATTCTTTACTCACTCAACCACCAGGCGCCATAATGTGGTTATATGGTTACCACCCAGCGTAGTAAATGGTTTCCTGGTGTACAGGAATTAATTTGGCTTGTCACTCAGTGTAGAGTCACCCATAGGCAGAAGGAAAAGGAAAAGAATGAAGGAAAGAAAGAAACGGAAGGATGGAAGAGAAGAAAGGGCAGACACCCAGAGTAGTACTACATCGAGTGAGTGGATGGTGAGCTCTCCCACATACCACAGAGTAATAATAATGTTTATAATAATGATAATAATAATAATAATAATAATAATAATAATAATAATAATCCATCCATCCATCCATCGTCCAATCCTACATTGCCCCATGAGGAGAGTAGGAGCCCGGGGCTAGGCAGTTGGTCCCGACATTTAAGATGAGTGACCAATCTCACTCATCCCTGAGTGGCATTACCTGAACAATCAACCCCAACCATCCCTTGGATATAAACCTTCACCGTCTCAATCCGATTGAAGCGCAATAATTACCCACTAAACCATCAAGCGCCAAAATTTGGTTATATGGTTACCACCCAGCGTAGTAAATTATTTCCTGGTGCACAGGAAACCATTTGACTTGTCACTCAGTGTAGAGTCACCCACAGGCTGAAGGAAGTGGAAAGAATGAAGGAAAGAAAGACGAAAGAGGGAGTGTAAAGTCAACCGTGGGCAGAAGGACAAGGAAAGAATGAAAGACAGAAGAGAATGGATGGAAAGAAGGATGGAGAGGAAAGGGCAGACACCCGAGAGCTGCACTACATCGAGTGGGTGGATGGTGAGCGCCCCCACCTACCACAAATAATAATAATAATAATGATAATAATAATAATAATAATAATAAATACTACCACTACTAATACTGCTGCTGCTACTACTACTACTACTACTACTACTAATAACAATAATATTAATAATCATCGTCATCATCCGGACCTCCTTTCCCACCCAAGGGCATGGTGAGGAGTAGCAATGTCCAGACAGCACAAACTTGCCAAATCCAAATAGGCCACACTTCTAGTCACTCATCATTCAAGCCCCCGGAATCCTGGCTCTAACGGATACGCCAAAAACATTCACCACATTCTGCAGCTTCACACAAACGTATTCGAGTGAGTCAGTCCGGACGCTGCCATGCTCACAAGGGGTGCCAGAATCCCTGATCATGCACTTCTCCTCACAACATTTATCCAACCAGCTCGATCTCTTGTCAGTTCCCTAGCCTCACCTACTTCCTAACCTCTCTTCCTCAAACACTAATCCACCATATCTTTCCATCTTCTCCTTGGCCTACCTCGTCTCATCCCTCCTTCAAATTCGCTCAGGTATACCTTTTTCACCACTCTATTGTCATCCATTCTTTCCACATGACCATACCATCTCAGGACACTCTTCGATTTTGGTGTCCACCGATTTCCACACTCCACACCTTTCACGAATCACATTATTTCGTATCCTATCCACCCTCTGTACGCCACATACATGCCTCAGCAGTTCCATCTCCACTGCTTTTATTCTTGACTTTTCATTTTCATGCCACACCATAGTTTCACACCCATATGTTAAAGTAGGCACTAACACTCCCTCATGCAAGCCTCGTGCAGCTGCAACACTCAAGCCTCTGTTTATTATCAAGGCCTTCATTGCACCAGCTACTTTTCTTCCTTGTGTCACTCTACTTTCAACTTCTTTTGGACATTTTCCTCTCTTTTCTATCACTGTACCCAAGTATTTGAACTCTCTCACCAATTCCTGTCTCTCTCCATTCACTGTGACGTCGCACTGGGAGTCACCTTCTCTCACAATAACCAAGTCACCTTCTCTCACAATAACCATCACTTTACTCTTCTCTACATTTTACTCTCAAGGCACGACGCTCACAGACATCAGCAAAACTCTGCGCTAGCCTACCAAGTTCTTGTCAGGTACTTGGAAGTAGTACTGCATCATCAGTATACAACAAATTAGAAATATTCCATCTATCACCATTCATTACGAACTCCATCCCTCTCTCCATTATTCGTGTTTTCACTTCTCTCATCACCCCATCCATATATATATTGAACAAGCATGGGGACATCACACAACCTTGTCTCACGCCCACTCCGATCGTGAACCATCCACTTAGATGCCCATTAACCCTTACATATGCTTCACTACCATCATAAAAACTATTGACAGCACCCAGCAGCTTACCGTCTACACTATACATGCAAAACTTTCCCCAATCCCTTGCTGTGTACTTTGTCGTATGCTTTCTCCAAATCCATGAATGCCATAAACACCTTATGGTCTTTCTCACAATCCTTCTCTGGTATCTGTCTCACTGCAAATACTTGATCCACACATCCTCTGTCACTCCTAAAGCCACCCTGTTCATCACTTACTAGGACTTCTGATATCTCTCTTACTTTCTCTATAATAATTCTTTCATATACCTTCCCTACCACACTCAATAAACTTATGCCATGATAACTCTTTGACTCACATCGCTCACCTATATTTCTGTACTGGAGTATAATCACAGCCTTTTTCCAATCTGCAGGCACAGCTTCACTCATCCCTGCCTTCTTACATATCTCCAACAAGCACTTTATTCCACTCTCTCCACTACACTTAAGCGTCTCTGCATACACCTCATCAACCTCAGCTGCTTTCCCATTTTTCAGCCGTTTCACAGCGCTCGTCACCTGTGCTAGTGTCACGTCTCCTGGCACTGCATTTCTTCTCTGCACACCCCCAAAACCAATCATGTTTACAGCCGCTCTGCTCTCTCTATTCCCATTCATCAGGCTTTCAAAATATTCTTTCCATCTGGTCCCCACATCATCTTCACGGGTTAGTGACCTACCACAATAATCTATCTATCTATTGCCAAACGCCTTAATCCCGTATGGGGTGGCCACAAACAAGTCGCCTCCACGTCGGCCTGTCCCCCGCCATTTCACTGCCCTGCTCCCAACTCACACATCCCTCTCTCATATACCTCTCCACTCTATCCCTCCATCTCATCCTCGGCCTTCCCCTCCCTCTCCCCCCTTCCACCTCACTCACATACACTCTCCTCGTCAGTCTCTCACTCTCTGTCCTCTCCACATGGCCAAACCACCTCAGTATGTTCATCCTAACGCTTCCTATCACATCTACATCCACACCACAACGCTCCTTTATATCCTCATTTGTCAGCCTGTCTCTCCTTGTGACTCCACAGGCTCCTCTAAAAATAACTTACTTCCACTGTTCTCATTCTTGACTTGTGTCCTTCCAACAACGTCTAAGCTTCACTTCCATACGTTAGAGTTGGTATCACAATACTGTCATGTAACTTTTTCACTTCCATGCTCACTTCTCTCTTTCTTATCACTGCTTTCAAGGAACCAGCAACCTTTCTTCCTTGTTGTACCCTTTCAAGCACTTCACCCCTCCAAACTTCCATCCTTACTCATCACACTCCCCAAGTATTGAAACGAACTCACATTTTCCATTTCCTCACCATCCAACCTCACTGTACATTCACTGACTTACCCCCTCTCAAAAACCATCACTTTACTCTTCCATACATTCACCTTTAGATTCCGTTTCATACACACTTTCCCAAACTCATCCACCAAGCCTTGCAGCTCCCCTTCGTCTTCACTCAACAACACAGTATCATCTGCAAACAACAGTACAGGGAGTTTCCAAACACTACCGTCTCTCACTAATGCCACTCCAATATCCACTGCCCTACCTTGTATCTCTTTTATTACCCCATCCATGTACAAATTGAACAACCATGGAGACATGACACATCCCTGTTTCAACCCAACCTTCAAAGAGAAAAACTCACTCAGTTCACCATCCACACTCACTGCAGCCTTAGCACCATCATACATACTCTTCACAGCATTCAACAACTTCCCATCTACTCCATATATTCTTAATACTGTACTTTCCACAATCCTTCTCTATCCACCCTGTCATATGCTTTCTCCAAATCCATGAAAGCCACATACAACTTCTTTCCCGTCTCTAGAAACTTTTTCACTAAAGTTCTAAGAATGAATATCTGATCTACACAACCTCTTCCCTTCCTAAAGCCTCCCTCTTCTTCTCCAACTAATTCCTCTGTTATTTCCCTAACTCTGTCAATAAGTATCCTACCATACACTTTTCCTATTACGCTAATAAGACAAATGACCCTATGATTACCACACACTTCTTTTTCCCCTTTTCCATTGTACAAGGGAATAATTATACCTGACTTTCAATCCTCCGGAACTCTACCTTCCTCCTTGGCCAATCCGCACATCTTCCACATCCATTCTACTACTATCTCTCCCCCATGCTTCAGCATTTCACCACACACTTCACCAATTCCTGGAGCTTTCCCCAATTTGACTTTCTTCATTGCTTCCACAACTTCTATCCTACTGACTTCTTTTGGTCTTCCCACTTCCTTTCTTCTCCCAGCCATTCCCCAGCCACTTATACTCGCATTACTTCCATTCTCTATGTTCAACAATTCCTTAAAATGTTCTCTCCATCTGCTCACTTTTTCTCCATTCTCCACTAGTAATCTACCATTTTTATCTTTCACTCCCCTACTAACTTCACTGCCACCCCTACTCTCTTCACATCTTTCCAGAACATTTTCTTACAGTCCCTCCACTTTACACTCAAATTCCTTCCAAATTCCTCATCCACTCTCTTCTTAGTCTCTCTTACTAATCTTTTCACCTCTCTCTTCCTTTCTACATATAACTCTCTCTTCCACCTCTCAACTTCTTCCACTCCCCTATTTCTCATCCATCCATTGTATGCTTTCTTCTTTGTGCCACATCCTGTCTCATCTCTTCATTCCACCATGCTGCTCCTTGCATCCCCTTCCGTTTTCTCTTCACTCTACACACCACATCGCATGCTGCACATATTTCTTCTGTGAATATCTTGCACACACCTTCCACGTCCCCCATCTGCTCCATTTGATGTTTACCCAATCGTTCCTCCACTTCTCTGTTCTATTCTGCCTTTTTCTCATCCTCTTGTAACCTTTCCACTCTCCTTGCAACTACTCCTTCCTCCCGTTCTTCCTTTCTTCTATTTCTCCATCTTACTTGGATCTTGATTCTGGCCACCACCAAGTAGTGGTCAGAAAGTCCACTCTCCAAACCTCTATAAGCTCTTGCATCCATTACACATCTCATCCTTTCATCTACACACACATAAGCAATCATTGCCTTCCTTTCATTCAGTTCACCACCCACCCTTCTCATCACTCGCCATGCATACCTGTGGATAATTTTGTGCCTGAAGACGGTATTGGCTATCACCAAACCCCTTCCGGCACAAATGTCCACGAACGCACTGCTATTCTTATCTATCTCAGCAGGCACACCCAACTCACCAACTATTCCATCCACCTTCACATTCCCTACTTTACCATTCATATCACAATAGAAATAATAATAATAATAATAATAATAATAATAATTCTCTGATCATTTAGGCATGGTAGCCCTAATGCTGAAAATGAACATAAATGCCATTAGTAAAACCCGAGCACTGCCTTAATATTAAATATATCAGCCAAAGTTTCAGTAAAAGCAGTAATAAGTTGGTTTACTCGAGAGAGAGAGAGAGAGAGAGAGAGAGAGAGATTGGTGGAGACGTAGTTAGCTAATGTTGGTTAATCATTAAAGCAATGGCTGGAATTGGGATAGTTTTATGAGGACCAGTTCTTGCTCTAACTGGTAGTAACTTGTTGCTGGTAAGAATGACGTGAGGTGGTGCTGAGGCGGGGGAAGGGAGCAAGTTGAGGTGACGAGGGTGGTTCAGGAGTTTGAATTCAAGCTATAACTGATGTGATCTTTTCATCATTATAGAAAACCGACTTAAACTGTGTCCACAACTTTAGAGGATGTCTTTGGAGGAGTGTTATAGAAAACACCTTACTTTAACCGTCTTTCTCTGAGACAACCAACGAGAATTTTGAAGACTGACCTTCGAAACTGCAAAAATATTAGAATTTCTGATGCTTCAGTTGCAAGTAGGCCTACCACAGTGATGAGTTCCATGAACTATCATGGAATTAGGTAAATTTATATTTTACTTTTAAACAGCAAAAATACCTTACTTATTCAATTTCTTTTACACCAGTTTGTTTTCTGTATTGTTGTGACTATTTGCATGGTGGTAAACAATGATTTTTTGTTGATTCCTCCCCCCCCCTTTTTTGCTATAAAGATCTTTATGTCTCGCCGACGGCGGACTTGCTAAAATGTACTCTAATATTGGTTAAGTTAGGTTAGGTTAGGTTAAATTGCTAGATTAGGTTAAGTATGATTTGGTTATGTTAGGTTAAAACGAAAGGTTAGGAAGAGGGACTAAAGGCGACCTAGACATTTGTTGGAAATATCAGCCATTACACTCGAGAAACAGTTGATACAGCGGAAGGAAGTACGCTAATATAAATAAAGAAAGAAATTTAACGTGAAACGTTCATTTACCATCCTTAAAATAACCAGAGAAATATAAAAGACTATCAGAGAAAGGAAGAAGTGATTTGGAAGAGTGCTTCAGCGGATTTCAGTGATGCATGTGTTTACCTGGAATTACTTACAAATGCTCCTCACAGTCAATACCAACCACCCCGACAAGATAAAACCTATAGAGCTCAAGGAGAAATCAGTCGTTCCAAGCTGTTTTGATATATTTGTGGTAAGTTTACACGCGATCAAAAAAGTACGGGTGCATGCAAACGATGTTTACTGCAAAATACTCAATGATCCTTCCCCACGTTGGTAAACCTGCTTTCATGTGGAGGTCATAACACTTGCTTGATACATTTGTCATAGTTCTTTTTTACCTTAACTTTACCTAGATGATCGTGATTGTGTACCATATTTCACACAGCTCACACGCTGAAAGGGATAATACTGAGCTCTACATACTCGTCACAACACTTCTTCGTCACCAACATCATATTCTAGTGCCAGTTGATTCTTACAACTGAATATTGAAGATGAGGGGATGGTAATTTTAGATCAGGTTATAACGAAAAGTTAGTATTGATATCATATGCACATTCATAATAATAACAGGTTGATCTAACATATAACATCCTGAGTTTTCCTGCACGTTTTGGATATCATCTGTTCCCTCCTACGTGATGTTTTTATGATCCTGTGTATATTATGTTAGAGACAAATTGCGATATCCGCCAATTAGTTACACGTTTATCCCTTCACTACCGATATTTCATTGGTCACTGCTCCTCTGAACTGTCTGCTTGTATCCATCCTCCATTACAGTGAACGCACAGCACCAGCTCTCTAATGCAAGACTTACCGAGGCACGTATTCTCCTTCAGTAAGAACGCTCCCCAGCACCTCCTCCTCAGTGATCTATTTTGGATCCCGGTGGTTAAAATAATCCGTACCTTCCCAGTGCAGAGTATGGCAATATTAGAATGATTTGTGCAACATAAAAGAACGATAGTCCTGTACAAAAAAAACAAGATAAATCTCTTAGGAAAAGGTGTTTAGGAGCTTCCTTAACCGACGAGAGTACGGGTCTAAGTCATTCATGTATGCAATACGTGAACTCTGTCTTCCTCAGTCTGCATTTTCCTCCTTCTATGACCCCCCTCGTGGAAAATTTCATCAGTATCACTTACAAATCAAGATGATAAACATGATGATAATGATCATGATGTTGATGATGATGATGATGATGATAAAATAATAATAATAATAATAATAATAATAATAATAATAATAATAATAATAATAATAATAACAATAATAAAAATAAAAATAATAATAATAATAATAATGATAATAAGTCGTAATAGTAGTAGTAGTAGTAGTAGCATGCCCCACACGGGAACCCCTTTGAGGTGGTGGGGGTCCTGCATTCCCTTTAACTCTGGTGGTCCGTGTCAGCGGGGGTGAATCCCCCACGGACTTAGTAGGAGGACAGGATGGCCCATGTTGGAGAGGGCATCAGTGGGGGGTCAGACTAAGTGTTCCCTGGTCCACTACCTTCTGGATTGCCTTTGGATGGGTTAAGGATACGTGAGTAAACTTCGAACGAATAATCCGTGATCGGAGTCCCATGGAAGGCAGGGCTTCTGGCAGACTCCGACCCTGATCAGTAGATGATTATCGTGAATCTTCATGCCACCATCACAAGCTAAGAAGGGCCGGGTCATATGGTGGTAAGAATTGCATACCATTACCATCAAGTCAACTCCATTCATTGCACAAGCCCGCTAGTATACTCACCCACATTTCATCCTTCACCAAAACAAGACCTTGGCGACAGGATAGGGTGACAGTAACAGGTCATGGATGTGGCTGGAAGTTGCTAGCTCGAGTTCTGCAAATAGGCTGCATTGGCCCAGTGGTTGCTGACATGATGGCATAGAAGGTAATGCTTTCGGCTGCATCCAGTGCAACATAGCAACCGGGAACGGATGATCAACAGCTTACTCCTGACGGGGAGGGGTTTAGAACAGGCAACCTGAACGTTTACTCCTCTGCATCACCTAAGCGAATAACCGCGAATAACCGCGTCTCTCGAGGCATCCCACATTGCAGTCGAAAAATCAAAAGAATCCCTCTGATTCTTGCAACCTGGAATATTCGAACCTTGCTTGACACTGACCATGACACACGACCATGCCATTGAACTGCCCTTATTGCCCAAGAGCTCAAAAGATATAAAACTGACATTGCTGCCTTGTTTGAGATTTACCTCTCAGGAGAGGGCAACCTAATAAATGCAGGACAAGGTTATACATGTTTCTGAAGGGGATTCCCAGACTACGTAAGAAGAAAATATAGTATTGGTTTTGCAGTCCGAATCGACATACAACAGAATATCCGAGAGACACCTGTGTGAATATTAGAGAGGCTGATATCTTGGTGCATACCACTCTCTAAAGGTCAATATGCAACACGACTCAGTGCCTATGCCCCTTAATTTGGTTCTAAGGACACCATCAGATATTGCTTATGACTCTTTGAATGCCACCATTTGCTCAATACCACCTAATGACAAACTGATCCTGCTTGGAAATTTTAATGCCAGAGCAGGAAAAGATAATCTCTGGCAAGGCATTATAGCCTGCCGTGGTGTTGGTAACATGAACAACAATGAGCTTAGACTGCTTTTCCTATGCTCAGAACAGAGTCTGGGAATCACCAACACCATCATTCAACTAAAGAATAAACACAAGACCACAAGGATGCACCACCGATCTAGACAGACCACATGGATGGACCACCGATCCAGACAGAGGCACCAAATTGACGTCATTATAAGGCAGGAAGATTGAAAAGAAGTTTCTGTTTACCAGAGCTATGAGAGGTGCTAAGTGCAGAACACACCATGTCCTTATAGTCACCAAACCAGAACTAGTCATCCGCAACAAATGCGCCGCACACCATCCAAAAAGAAATTAAATTGTAGTTCTTGAAAGGATGTGGCAACTTGTAATACCTTCCACAGCATTTAACCATACAAACTCTCTCAGTGCCCACCATTTGATCCAAACAACAATGCAACAACCTAGACACTGAGTGACTAAACATTAAGACTCTGCTCCTGAGCATCATAGAAGCAACCCATGCTTCTCCACCCACCATCATAAAGACTGGTTTGACGAAAATGCTGAGGGCATACATGACCTTCCAATGACGGATACAGCACATAACAACTGGTTGGCTCGTCCTACCTCCTTAACCCTAAGAACTGAATTCCAGAATCTCACAAGTCAAATCCAGAGCAAACTGCATGACTTGGAGAACAAATGGTGGACTGAAGAAGCAAAACAGCTGCAAAGACTAGTTGATATTAGTGACAAACATGGGTTCTACAAGTTCATTAAAATTAACTATGGGCCAATCATATGCAATATATATCCTGTTCAATTAGCCGAAAGAGTGCTCCTGAATGACAAGCAAGCAATCTTAGAAAGATGGGCGCAACACTTCAACGCATTACTGATTCAAAGAAACCCAGTTGAGCACAATATCCTGATGACATCCCAAATTCCCTGCAAGCGGAAGATCTAGAAGTGACACCTACACTTGCAGATATTGTTGAGACCATCCGAGATATATATATATATATATATATATATATATATATATATATATATATATATATATATATATATATATATATATATATATATATATATATATATATATATATATATATATATATATATATATATATAACTGGCCTTGATGGCATACCATCTGAACTGACCAAAGACGGTGGCCACTTACTTCACCAGAACCTTCATATTATCATACTGCCCATCTGTAACAAAAAAAAATTCCATGTGAATGGCTTACTTTTGATACTATAACCATCTGCAAGATAAAAGGGGACCGCTCAAATTGTGACAACAGTAGAAATATCTCCCCGCTTGTGAGTGCTAGGAAAGTACTAGCCAAGATAATGTTTTTCAGACTGATAGAATATTTGACTAAGTCAACACTTCCTCAAACACAATGTGGATTTTGGATGGAACTTTATCTTTGTTGCCCGACGGATACAACAGAAATGCCATGAGCAGAGCCTTAACTTGTACTGTATATTGCATTCATCGATCTTGCAAAACATTTGACACTGACAACAGAAAACTTTTATGAAATGCTCTTTCAAAAATTTGAGCTCCAAACATATTTCTTGCTACCCTAAAGAGCTTGCATGATAACATGAATGATCATGTGTGTATAGGTGGGGATAAATCGGAACCCTTCAATGTGGACCTGGGCGCAAAGCAAACATGTGTCCTGGCTTCTGTCATTTGCAACATTTATCTCAGTGCAGTCACTCTTTTAAGTCACAAAGAAATAAACCCTGATGATGGAACAAAAATCCAGTTGCGTCTAGTTGGTAAGTTATTTATACATCTTCAAATACAAGCAAAGACTGAAATAGCTCATTTCCTAGAGTTGCAATATGCTGATGACTGTGTTGGCATCTCATATACCCTACAAACCCTTCAACAGAGTCTCACCATCGTTTCCATTATATACTGCACTATGCAGTGGGGCCAATTAATTAGAAATAATGTCTCAGGAAAACAATGCAGCAGAGTATCTTGCATTCCAGATAAATGGCGAAAATGTAAAACAGGTGGAGAATTTTCCCTTCCTTGGAAGTGTGTTCACAGATAAACAACATTGATACAGAAGTCCTTGCACGAGTCAACCACGCCTCAGCACGGATCGACCTCTTACACCCAGAGACTTTGAAAGTACCAGACTGAAAATTGAGACAAAGATATCAGTTTATACAGCTGTATGCCTCTCCACCCTATGCCACGGTGTTGAATCCTGGATTACTTATCAACGTCACATCAAACAGGTTGAGTCTTTTTACATCCAGTGGTTTCAAAACATCCAAAGACTCACATGGAAGGATAAAGTTCGACACTCACAAATTCCCCAGCAGACAGAGTCAACAAGCATAAGAACCATGGTGGCTAAAGAAGAAAAAAAATATATAATTATGTGTCGAACACATGTTCCGCATGCCTGAGCACCGCCTTCGCCGCCAGGTTCTGTATGGCAAACTTCCTGCAGCGTGTCGCAACCCAAGGGGGCAGTAGAGAGGAAATAAAGATAACATAAGGTCAACTCTGAAGAAATGCAACATCGAACAAAAAGATCTTGAAGCCAGTGCCTCTGACAGAAAAAGAAAAAAAAAAATGGAGAGCCCTGTGCAGCAAAAGAACCACTTACCTAGAAGCTCGGAACCTAACCAGAGAAGAGCATAAACAACGGAGGCACAACCAAAACAGAGTTCTTCCTGCACACACAGACTTGACAAGCCATCTGTGTGACAAAGTTTGCGGATCCAGAATTGGTCTGCACAGTCACGCACACGTTGGCACCAAAGACTGAGAAACACACTATGCTGGTGAACATAGTGTCGTCGTCTTCTATACCAGAAGAACAACTTTAAAGTAGTAGCAGTAGCAGCAACAGCAACGACAGCAGCAGTATAAGTATTTGTAGTAGTAGTAGTAGTAGTAGTAGTAGTGGTAGTAGTAGTGGTGGTGGTAGTAGTAGTAGTAGTAGTAGTAGTAGTAGTAGTAGTAGTAGTAGTAGTTGTTGTTGTTGTTGTTATTGTTGTAGTAGTAGTAGTGAAAGAAATAGTAGTAGTAATCATTGTAACCCCAGGCTGAAATGAAAGATATGGTGGATGCTGAAGTTGGCCTTCTCCTGCAGTCCACCATGCTTTTAATCAATACCAAGCACTTACGGCAAGTCAGAATTCGATTCCCGGCATATTGGTAATATATTGGATGATTCTTCCTGTGTACAATACAGGTTTCTCTCTTCATTCTACTTGCCCCAGTGCCAGGGGGTTAACTCATCCTTTTCAGGCCCACAGTGGCGGCGAAGGGACATTGGTTGCAAGATTGTGACAATGTGTGTTAAATTTAACCTGGTCGTGGTGTAGTGGTATGCTGCCTGGCTCTCACCTGAAAGTCGCGGGTTCGATTCCCGGCATATTGGTAATATATTGGATTATTTTTCCTGTGTACAGTACAGGTTTCTCTCTTCATTCTGACTTGCCGTAAGTGCTTGGGATAGATTAAAAGCATGTACTTGCCCGAGTGCCAGGGGGTTAACTCATCCTCTTCAGGCCCACAGTGGGGGCGGAGGGACATTGGTTGCAAGATTGTGACAACGTGAGTTAACATTTACCTGGTCGTGGTGTAGTGGTATGCTGGTGTAGTGGTATGCTGCCTGGCTCTCACCTGAAAGTCCCGGGTTCGATTCCCGGCATATTGGTAGTATATTGGAGGATGGATACGAGGAAGTTGTCGACTGTTACATTATCTTCATCGCAAAGGCCACAACACAACTATGATAAGGCCCACCAGTAGGAGAGGTAAGGGAGCTGGGAAATGTGTAAAAAAACACAGCTTGGAGAAAATCAATCTATTATCAGGCTACAAAGGATGATTATTATAAAAGCTACGAGAACATCAATCTATCATCAGGTAACAAAGGATAATAATAAAAAAAAAGGAAAAAATCAATGATCAGTCTGCAAAAGATAATAATAAAGCACGCTAGGAAAAATCAATCCGCCATCAGACTACAAAGGCTAACAATAACAGTCTATAATGTTACAAAGGTTATTAATAACAAAAGGCTAAGAGAAAATCAATCTCATGTTAGGCTACAAAGGTTAATACAGTAATAGAAAAAAGGAGAAAAATGATCGGTTATATTGTCGGGCTACAAGGGTTAAGCACACTAGAACCTGGTCGACGGCACTACGCACTTCTCCATCCCAAAGGCCAGACCAGCTATGATAAATCCCAGCAAAAGGAGAGATAGTGGACCTTGTAGATGCGTAATGGTGAGACTAACATTACGACTACTTCCACCACCCTTGTCTGGCCCTTCACTGAGTCGCTCCTGCTCCTGTATTCGTTGCTGGTTCTGCTGTGTTGTCTTGCTGGTGTGGGCTACCTCCGCCAGCGTTTCCTTCTCCCACAGCATGTACAGCCCAGTCTAGGAAAGTGAAGTCAGATTTATTGTCGTATTTCAAATGTATTTTGAGAGTGGTGTGGATATTTTCTACAGCGATTTTTATTCTATACCAAGAAATGAACAGGTATACACACACACACACATATATATATATATATATATATATATATATATATATATATATATATATATATATATATATATATATATATATTAATCAATGATCGGGAGTATGGATTTAGACAAGAACGTTCAACTGTAGACATTCGTTGCCTTCTTACCCATCAGATTAACATAACAATAGACCAACACGGTAACACACACAATAACACTAGATATATCAAATGCATCTGACAGAGTATGACACCGGGCCTTATTGTCTAAGATGTCACACTATGGCCTTGCATCACTGGTTCCTCTAATTTCTTCTTACCTTCAAAATGGAATAATACGGGTCATGGCATATGGTACTTATTCTCAGTTTCATTCCATAAATGCTGGCGTACCTCAGGGATCAGTTTTGGCGCCAACCCTCTTTCTCATTCATATAAATGACCTCCTATCTCTCACTCACAACCATATACACTCTTATGCTGATGACTCGACCCTTCATAGTTCTTTCACATTTGGTACCTCCTTTACACAAATTGATATTATAAATTCCCAAATAAACACAGCAATTTCTGTGAACCAAGACCTTTCTAAAATTAATCAATGGGGACAAACAAATCTGGTCTTATTTAATGCTCAGAAAACTAAATACATTAACTTCTCCAACAGAAAGAATCCCTCAGACTCTCACATAATTTTAAATGATGTCAATATTCCCATATCCACTACAATTGATATCCTAGGTGTTACTCTAAGCCCCAACCTAAACTGGACAGCGTATGTTAAATCCCTTGCTAAAAATGCTTCCAAAAAATTGGGACTAATGTACAGAGTTCGTGAGTTCTTCATTGACAAGCAGATGGCCACAATATACAAAAGTCATGTGCGTTCTCATATTGAATGCTGTTCACCAGTGTGGAGTGGATGCAGAGCGGTTGCACTGAGGTAGTTGGACAAAATTCAAAATAAAACCATTAAATTTACCAATAATCCTGCCATCACGCAAGACCTTCCTCCATTATCAGTATGTAGAGATGTTGCTTCTTTAGCATTATTTTATAGATATTATTACCGTAAGTGTTCAGACGAACTGGCTTCAATTGTTCCTCCCCTTCACATTTTCTCCCGAAACACTCGGGCAGCTGGGAGCGCCCATGAATTCATACTTTTTCCCCTGCAATGCAGAACCTCTGCTTATCAAAATTCATTTATCCCCAGAACTACTACTCTCTGGAAATCACTTCCTGGGAGTTGTTTCCCACAAACATTTAATCCATTTCAATTCAAATCCAATTGTTATAAATATTTTATGAATGGAAGGTGCCTTTAGGCACATGGACTTATTTTTTTTCCTTTGTTTTTCCTTCCTCCATTCATTATTTATAATATATATATATATATATATATATATATATATATATATATATATATATATATATATATATATATATATATATATATATATATATATATATATATATATATATATATAAGGAGTAGACTGTAGCACCAGTCGAGCTGGGCAGTACTCCCGAGGTGGATGGAAAGCTGATGACAGGGAGTGCTGGAGCTCCCGTTTCATCAGCCCTCAGGACTAGTTCCTGACCATCCCCCTTTGCTGAACTTTTTCATTGTCTCAGTTACACAGAGAGTAGGCCAGCATGCTCTCCAGTACAAATTTCTCTAACTATCTACACCAAACTACATGCACAGTACACACTACATTTCCTATTCAAAATTCATTTAAAATGGCGTCTCTTCACCAAGCCTCGGAGTCCCCAGGGGGGGGGACCATAAATGTTCCCACCATCCGCCCCTCTCCCGGTGACGATTCGAGGTGCCTGGAACCACTGTCTGACTCTCTTCTTCTTCATTTCTGCAACATTCGCGGCCTTTCCTCTAACTTTCGCTCTGTTGAGCACCACCTTTCCTCCTCTAAACCTCACCTTCTTTTTCTAACGGAGACTCAGCTGTCTGAGGCAACTGACAGCAAACCCTTTTCTGTATCCTTTTACTTTCTCTATACTCATTTCAAAGCCAAAGGTGGCTGTTGTGTATATATACGCAACGACTTATTTTGCTCTCGTGTTCCTGAACTCGATTCTTCTGAATTCTCTACACTCTGGCTTCGGCTTTCCTGTCATTCTCTGACCAAATATATCTGTGCTGTTTACTTATCCCCTAATTCTACTGACTGTCAAAAATTCTTTGACTATCTTACTTCTACGATGGAACACATTCTATCCATTTCTCCTTTCTCTGAAATCTCCATTCTAGGAGATTTCAATGTTCACCATCACCTTTGGCTCTCCTCTCCTTTCACGGATCCACTTGGTGAACAAGCCTACATCTTTTCTATCCTTAATGACCTAGAGCGGCTTGTACAGCACCCTACCCGTATCCCTGACCGCCTTGGAGAGAGCCCCAACATACTTGACCTCTTCCTCACAACTAATCCTTCTGCTTACTCTGTTAATCTTTTCTCTCCGTTGGGCTCCTCCGATCACAACTTTATTACCTTAACCTGTCCTATCACTCCGGTACGGCCTATGGACCCTCCAGGGAAACGTTGTGTGTGCCATTTTGTAGCCGCGGACTGGGAGGCCCTCAGGCAGTACTTCTTTGATTTTCCCTGGAATGAGTATTGCTTCCATGGCCGGGAGCCATCTGAGTGTGCCTTGCGCATTACTGAGGTTATTCTCTCGGGCATGGAAGCATACATTCCTTTCTCAAATCCTTTGACTAACGCAAGAAAGCCTTGGTTTAATCACGCTTGTTCTAATGCTGTCCTCAACAAGGAGAGGGCCTACAAAAGGTACCGGAGCCAACCCACCCCTGAATCACATCATCTTTACGTTTCTGCCCGGAATCGTGCTAAGTCTGTTCTTCGCTCTACTAAAAGTATTTTCATCCATCCTAAATGCTCTCAACTCTCTAACTCGAATTCTTCCCGCTCCTTCTGGCACCTTGATAAAAATCTTTCTAACAACTTTACCTCATCATCCTTCTCTCCTCTTTTCTACTCTGATGGTCCTGTACCTATGTCTTCTACTGATAAAGCAGATCTCTTCGCACAGACTTTCTCCTCCAATTCCACCTTAGACGATTCCGGTGCTGTTCCTCCATCTCTTCTCCCCTCTGACTTCCTCATGGCTGACATTAAAATTTCTTCAGTTGATGTATTTTTTGCCATTACTGGCCCCAGTACTAACAAGGCATATGGGCCTGATGGGGTCCCTCCTGTTGTTCTCAAGAACTGTGCTTCTGTGCTTACACCCTGCCTAGGCAAACTCTTTCACCTTTGTCTGTCAACTTGTACCTTTCCTTCTTGCTGGAAGTTTGCTCTCATTCAGCCAGTCCCAAAGAAGGGTGACCACTCCCAACCCTCCAACTATCGTCCAATTGCTTTAACGTCCTGTATTTCAAAAGTTTTCGAGTCAGTTCTCAATAGAAAAATTTTAAGGCATCTTTCCTATCAAAACCTTCTTTCCGATCGTCAGTACGGGTTCCGTCAGGGACGCTCCACTGGCGATCTTCTCACCTACCTTTCAGACTCCTGGTCATCCTCCTTTCGGGACTTTGGTGAAAGCTTTGCCATTGCACTTGACATCTCAAAGCCTTTCGATCGAGTCTGGCATAAATCTTTAATTTCCAAACTGCCCTCCTACGGTTTCTATCCTTCTATCTGTGCCTTCATCGCTAGCTTCCTTTCTGGTCGTTCTATAGCCACTGTTGTAGACGGCCATCGTTCTTCTCCTAGATCTATCAACAGTGGTGTTCCTCAGGGTTCTGTCCTATCACCTACTCTTTTCCTTTTATTCATCAATGATCTTCTAAGCTGTACATCTAACCCTATCCACTCATACACTGATGACTCCACGCTTTACCTTTCCATTCGGTTCCCGCAACGCCTATCTCAACAGTTACTTCAACAAACAAGGGATAAGGCTATGGCACACCTAATGTCTGACTTGGCTCGTATCTCTGACTGGGGTAAAAATAATATGGTTGTTTTTAATGCATCTAAGACTCAGTTCTTACACCTATCAACCCGACAAAATCTTCCACAGGTATACCCACTAATGTTTAATAATATTCAACTTAATCCTGCATCATCCTTGAACATGCTTGGGGTTTCATTTACTCGGGACTTATCTTGGAAAGATCATATTACATCTCTTGTAAAATCTGCTTCCAAGAGATTGGGTGTGCTAAGCCGACTCCACTCTTTCTTTACCCCTGCACAATTGTTGACTCTATACAGGGGTTTTATCCACCCCTGTGTGGAGTACAACTCTCATGTGTGGGGAGGCTCCCCACATACAGCTCTTCTCAACAGGGTGGAGTCAAAGGCTTTTCGTCTCATTAACTCTCCTCCTCTTACTGACTCCCTTCAACCTCTGTCTCTTCGCCGCACTGTTACATCTTTATCTCTTTTCTATCGCTACTTTAATGGTCACTGCTCCTCTGAACTGTCTACTTGCATTCCTCCACCTCTACGACGGGCGCGTAGCACCCGTCTGGCAGCAAACTCTCATCCCTTTTCTGTCCAACTCTCTAATGCAAGAGTTAACCGTTACTCCCAGTCTTTCATTTATGCAACAGGTCAGCTCTGGAACTGTCTCCCTCTGTCTGTATTTCCTGCTGCCTATGATCTCCAGTCTTTCAAATGCAGTGTGTCCAGGCATCTCAAAATGATCGGATCTTGAATTTGGCTCTCTATTGTATTTTGTTTTTCTCTTGGAGGGAACTGTAACTGCGGGCTCATGGCCTTTGGTTCCTTCTTCCTCGCATAATATATATATATATATATATATATATATATATATATATATATATATATATATATATCGGTATAAAGAGAGAGAGAGAGCCAGATGCCTTAATCCTGTAACGGATGGCCACAAATAAATCGCCTCTATGTCGCTCTGTCCCCAGTCATTTCACTGCCCTGCCCCTAACTCACCTCACCTTCTCCCATATACCTCTCAACTCCATTCCTCCATCTCATCTTTGGCCTCCCCCTCCCTCTCCTCCCATCCACCTCACTCACATACACTCTCCTTGTCAGTCTCTCGCTCTCCTTCCTCTCCACATGGCCAAACCACCACAATATGTTCTTCCTATCGCTTCCTATCCTATCCACATCCACACCACAACACTCCTTCACTTACTCATTTGTCAGTCTGTCTCTCCATGTGATTCCACATGCTCCTCTCAAATAACTTATTTCCACTGCTCTCACTCTTGACTTGTTTCCCTCCAGCTAGGTCCAAGTTTCACTTCCATGCGTAATAGTTGGTATCACAATACTGCCATGCAGTAACTTTTTCACTTCCATGCTCACTTCCATGTTTCTTAGCACTGCTTTCAAGGAATCAGCAACCTTTCTTCCTTGTTGTACCCTTTCAAGGACTTCATCCTCTAAACTTCCATCCTTACTCATCACACTACCCAAGTACTTAAACGTACTCACATTTTCCTTTTCTTCCTCATCCAACCTCACTGTACATTCACTGACTTCATTTCTCTCGAAGATCATAACTTTACTCTTCCCTACATTCGCCTTTAGATTCTGTTTCTTACACACTGTCCCAAACTCATTCACCAAGCCTTGCAGCTCCCCTTTGTCTTCACTTAACAACACAGTATCATCTGCAAACAACAGTACAGGGAGTTTCTAATTACTACCTACTCTCACCAGGGCCACTCCAACATCCACTGCCCTACCTTGTATCTCTTTTATAACCCCATTCATATACAGATTGAACAACCATGACGACATGACACATCCTTGTTTCAGTCCAATATTCATACAGAAAAAAAAAATCACTCAGTTCATTATCCACACGCAATGCAGCCTTAGCACACTCTTACATACTCTTCACAGCATTGAACAACTTCCAATTTACTCCATATATTCCTAATACTTTCCGCAATCTTTGTCTATCCACCCTGCCATATGCTTTCTCCAAATCCGTGAAGGTTGCATACAAGTTCTTTCCCTTATCTTGAAACTTTTCCACTAAAGACATAAGAATGAATATCTGATGTACACAACCTCTTCCCTTGCTAATAATTGTGATGATGATGAATCAAGTGAAAGCATCCACGGGGTGGAATGATGCATCATGCCCGTAGACCAAAGGGTAAACTGCAGACTTTTAATCTTATTATGGTGCCTTCTTTTTGGCTTTCAGGCGTGATTCAGCATTCCACCCTGTGAACGCCTTCACTTGATCAATATTCAGATTTTCAGCAAATATTAATAGCAACACGTAACATTTTCAGGAGTGTTATACTTAAAAAAAATTAATATGGTAGAAAGCAACAACTTCTAATATGTTAAAATTCTCCTCAACAAATTATGGTAGGAAGCAAGGACTTGCTAGTAACGGAAGCCTCACAAAAATGATGGTACGGAGTAACAGTCTGTTTTACAAAACTTCCATGAAAAATGATGGTAACCAGTTAAAAGTTGATCAACATTTTACATTACAGCAAAAGTTGATAGCAACAACTAACATTTTGTTCCATCATAGGCTTTTCAATGCAAAATGATGGTAGATAGTAAGAAAGTGATCAATAGTAAAAGAAAAATGGTAGCAAGTAATGATTTGACAACGCTAGAAATTCCAACAAAAATTGATGGCACCAATAACACTAAAATCATTTAACCACTAACTGCCCGGTGCTGGTCGGAACTGTAGAAAAATCGGTGCCTCGGTGGTGCTGGGGGTAGGTAGGAACCACACTCGTTTTCCCAGCACATTTTGAAGTGGCCACCACTTTATCTCATCACGAAAAGCTCGGGGGAGACCTCCACCAGTCCTCCCAACCATACCTCATTCATCTCTGTGACTTTTCCTGGCGTAGGACGATCTTTTCTTAACCTGGCGTAGGACGGTTCTTTCTTAAGCCTGAAGTGGACTTTAGCCTCATCTACCGCTACCATGCCTCTTTCCAAGGATACTAAGAAAGGACTCAGTGATAGTGCCAGAGAGCATGCCTTGAACACCACTGTGTTAATTTATCTTGTAATGGAGATGTTATCACGATGACAGCAAAGCCTGAGTCGAGACCGCGGGCTGACGCACAAACACATCCTGTTCTCTCGGCGAAAATTAGTCCTCTTCCTTACGTCATTACTCATCAACGCAAAAAGCTACAGATCTGGGGATGCATTCATTCGCAAGAAGAGGTGTTCATGAGTAATATGGTCTTTAATTCACTTCCCTAACTGCTATAGTTTCTGAGATATAAGGTTTGAAGTAAAGCCATTTTGTTTTTTTGTTTTTTTTGTACTAAGGTGAGGCATGAGCAGGGGTTAAAAATGTCCACAGAAAATGATGGTAGTATAGACTATTAAATCCATTTTCGAAATATTCCCGCCAAAATTATGGTACTATGATAAAGTATTTATTTTCGAAATTCTTCAAGTGGATATTGTGACTGTAATAGGTGAATCACGGCTTTCAGCCACAGTTCAATTAATCATGTACTGCACTGTATAATAGCTAATGATATTGTTAATGATTCATGCTGCTAATCACGATGATGAATTATTCATGTACCGTATAATGGCTGATGTTTGATGATAATTACAAGCGAGTAAGCAAAGTTAGCAGGCGATGTTTACTCTCAGATAAGTTTGAAAATGAGCTGCCCGGCCCGACCCTGCCCAACCCGACCATCACTAAGCAGAATCTAATAACTTTACTGCTATGTGAAGTAGAGTTGAAATTCTTTCTGCTTGTCTTACAATCACTGAATAAATTTTGTCATCAAGTAAAAACTCGCCTGTAAAGGCTTAGTAACTCTTTGGAATCTCGAGTTTTTCAAGGAAGTGTTCGCTTCCAATCAGAGAACGCCTTAACTATGAAATTAGATAAAAGGCTCTCCGTCATAGCACTGATTTTTAGCATCAGCTCTAGCAATTAAATTTCGGAGATGCCGCCATTAATTATATATCAGAAGGGAATTGTGTTAAAATGGCACTCGCTCACTAGTTTGTCACGCGCTGACAAAGAGCACTTTACTGGTTGATGTTGCTAATGATGATGATGATATAGGGATGAATATATATGAATGATGAATGGATGTATGAATGATGGGTGGGTGTGGATGGACAGATGATAATGGTCTAAACTCGTCTCACCTCTCTTGTAGCGAGAATGTGCTTGTCAAAAAGATGTTTATATGGGGCATCGTGGGGCAGTGGCCAGGCGGTAGCAGCAGGCAGGATCCTCTCCCTGCCTATGTACACTGACCGAGATCCGTCTGCATTGGTGAAGTTCTGGGCGATGATGAACTTGAGGTAGGTCGGGGTTTCGATGTGAGCCTGCCTGAGAGAGAGAGAGAGAGAGAGAGAGAGAGAGAGAATTATTGCAACCTCTGTCATTATATAACTGCTACATGTACGTGGTTTCAGTCAGATCTGGGGCCAGTTATTATATGGAATGATGTAGTGGAGAGGGGTGAGTTGCCAACTAACATCGGTCATTGTAAACTCCTCGTAAAATAATTACAGAAAAAAAAAAAAATAGATTTGCAGCTCCTTGAGGTGAAAGGGTTGGCAGAAACCCAGGTCCAGTGAAGATTGACTCTCACACAAACACGGAAAATATATGTAACTAATACTTTATTTTTGTTACAGAGGATAACACATTAATATAAACTGTACTGTTTTTACACTAACTTGGGCCAGATTCTCGTCCTTCTGCAGCTTATTTTTCATGACTCAGTGGCAGAAAGACAGTACTACAGTTCTACATACTTTCCATAGCCCTTCTTTGTGACTAGCACCATATCCAAGTGTCAGTCTATTTTTAGAACTCAGCGTTCGGGGTGGGGAAATGTAAGTTTTAGGCAAAGTTAGCAACAACAACAAAAAAAATGTAACAGTACATCTGAATTTGTGATTTTCAATTCGCATATCATTTAGTAAAAAATGTTCATTCATCCGGCCATCCTCAACATCCGCTTGAGCTCGTATTGATGTACTTGAACCCTCAACATCGCTTGAGCTCGTATTGATGTACTTGAACCCTCAACATCGCTTGAGCTCGTATTGATGTACTTGAACCCTCAACATCGCTTGAGCTCGTATTGATGTACTTGAACAATATTGAACAATATTGCCACTTTTGGTGTTAGCAAATTAAATATCTGAAAGATTCACCCCCCCCCCCATTAGGCTAAATCGCTCGTGGACAGTAAGCCCACCACTTGAAATTAACCGTCATACTTACCTTAAAATAATATAATGTCACCATGTTTAAATTTTACAAGGGTAATTTACAAAAAGATAAATTCATCAAGGTATATATCAAACCAATGGCAAACTATTCTCTGCTGTATGCAAAGCTCTCAGTCCCCTAATTACCAGTTGACATTAAACAATCAGCTTCAGATAACAGCAATATCTTAGTGTTTTTTCATAGTGCATAAATAGGAATCCAATTAAGTTAATAAAAAATAAATAAAAACCATTTACCTCATAACGAAAGAGTCTCTGAGGCCTTCCACTGTAGACACTCCCAAATATATCAGGCGACCAAGTTCTTGAAGGATTTCTGATGTTGAATGCAGAAAGGTGTCTTTGTAGTCTAACCCGTACGATTCGAACGTGATTCTGGAAAAAAAAAAAAAGTAGTGCTGCGTTTATTCCTTTTTTTTTTTTTTGCGTTGGCACAAAGCTGAAAACTGCCACGAAAACACCCTGTAATGTTTTTATTTGATTTTAGATAAAAAATCCTCAATAAGAAATAGAAAATTACCTCAGGGCGGGGGCAGACTATTAAAGATGTAACAAATGCTGATCGTTTACTGTTAGGTGGTGTGGCTTTAACATAGAGAGAGAGAGAGAGAGAGAGAGAGGGGGGGGGGGAAGGGCTGGAAAAGCTGAAGAGAGGTTAATAAAGATGATTAACAGCTTACAAATTAAAGTGGTGTGAGGAATAGGATAACGGTAAGGAGGTGGTGGAGGATGCCATGACAAAAACCTCGAACCACACAAGCCTGAGCAGGAAGATGAAATACGTGTATGGAATGGGGAAAGGGGAAAAGGGAATGAAAAGGTGTATGGCAAGAACACCTTCCCCTCAAGTATTCTATGACAAGGAAGTTTTGAATTTAAGAGTCGTAGAGTAACTTTTTGGGCCCCTGTGTGAAGTGAATGTTGCAATGGTCCAACAATGACTTCCTTAATGTATAGGTTTTAAAGATCAAAATTTCTTAATTTATCTGATTGATATTTCTGTTATTAAACGTCATTTGGAAATGACCTAAAACTAATGGTAATACACACACACACACACACACACATATATATATATATATATATATATATATATATATATATATATATATATATATATATATATATATATATATATATATATATAACGAAATGAAGGTCACATAATATAGGCTTACTTTACTTATACTACCATGTCTCGTTTATATATGAATGCATATAGCAAGTCCTTCTCATATATACTGTATAACTGACTACAGTAGACCTGCCATTGCATTATTTTAATATTACTATTATTATATCTACTATACATGTACCATTTTATTGTATTACTACAATGACTACACTTATAATCATATTATCACAGTTATGTAACTTTTATAATATGTACTCCACTTAAGTAACTTGCAATTTAATTGTAATATGTATATGTATGTATTAATACATTATGACAACAGTTACTGTCGTTCGTACAACAGTGGGTGTGACCAAGCGATATGCAGGTATAATACACACTACTATATGTAACTACGGTATACAGCTATATAGACATAGGTAACAATATGTAAAACAGGTAGTTATGTCTGAGTTCTTTAGGAAGAGATTACATAGGTAACTATGTAAAAACAGGTGGTTATGTCTGAGCTCTTCACGAGGAGTTACAGTACACATCTCCATGCCTTGACGAATTGAGGATGTCAAGCACCTCATATGTTGGA
>NC_136978.1:34308188-34320688 GCF_032717465.1 Coenobita brevimanus
ATTAAAGTAGCGATAGAAAAGAGATAAAGATGCAACAGAGCGGCGAAGAGACAGAGGTTGAAGGGAGTCAGTAAGAGGAGGAGAGTTAATGAGACGAAAAGCCTTTGACTCCACCCTGTTGAGAAGAGCTGTATGTGGTGAAGAAGCCTACATCTTTTGTATCCTTAATGTCCTAGTGCAGTTTGTTCAGCACCCTACCCGTATCCCTGACTGCCTTGAAGAGAGCTTGAACATACTTGACCTGTTCCTTACAACTAATCCTTCTGCTTACACTCTTAATCATTTCTCTCCATTGGGCTCCTCTGATCATAACCTTATTACCTTAACTTGTTCTATCGCTCTGGTACGGCCTGTGGACCCTCCAAGGAAATGTCGTCTGTGGTACTTTGGAGCTGTGGATTGGGAGGCCCTCAGGCAGTACTTCTCTTATTTATTCCTGCACTGATTATTGCTTCCATGGCCTGGAGCCATCTGAGTGTGTCTTGCATATTACGGAGGTTATTCTCTCGGCCATGGAAGCATACACTCCTTTCGCATATCCGTTGACTAATGCAAGAAAGCCTTGGTTGAATCACCTGGTTCTAATGCTGTCTGCAACAAGGAGAGGTCCTATAAAAGGTACAAGAGCCAACTCACCCCTGAATAACATCTTTTTTATGTTTCTGCCTGGAATCGTGCTAAGTCTGTTCTTTGCTCTGCTAAAAATAATTTCATCCGAACTAAATGCTCTCAATTTTTCAACTCGAATTCTTCCCGCTCCTTCTGTCACCTTGCCAAAAACCTTTCTAACAACTTTACCTCATCATCCTTCCCTCCTCTTTTCTACTCTGATGGTTCTGTAGCTATTGCTTCTACTGATAAAGCAGATCTCTTCGCTCAGTTTTTCTCCTCCAGTTCCATCTTAGACGACTGTGGTGCTGTTTCTCCATCACTTCCTCCCTCTGACTTCCTCATGGCTGACATTAAAATTGCTTCAGCTGATGTATTTTCTGCCATCACTGGACCCAATACTAACGAGGCATATGGGCCTGACAGAGTCCCTCCTGTTGTCCTCAAGAACTGTGCTTCTGTGCTTACACCCTCCACCATTCCTCTCTCCATTACTCGTGTTTTTACTTCTCTCATCATCCCATCCATATGTACTGTATATTGAACAACCATAAGGACATCACACAACGTTGTCGCACGCTCACACGGATTGTGAACCATTCTGTTAGATATTCATTTACCTTTACACCTGCCTCACTACCATAATAATCACTGCTCACTCTAGCCACAGAGCTAACTCCAGCCCAACTTCCAGCACATAACATGTCTCCAAAATAAGAAAACTCTTCCACACATTCAAGACACTCACAAGCAAGTTCAATCCTTGCATGCCTAACAATCTCCACCTCCTCTCCCCGACACACCGCACACATGAAATCAACTTTATCTCGCAGTCTATCTCTAATGCCACTACATCTCATATGCACCCACTTATCACAGACACAACACAAGATGGAATTACTTCACACGCCTTTGTTGCAAATCGCACATGGCCACCCTCCATCTTCCTTGACAGAACTGCCACCAGAACTAGATACTATCACTTTTGTTTTACCTGCATATTCTCTCAAGCTCCAAGCTTTCTCATTGCCCACCAACTCTCTAGGAAGTCTGTCAAAGGCCTTCTCCAAATCAACAAAAACAAATTACAGTTCCTTTTCTTTCCTATATAATTTCCGTGAAGTTGTCGTGCAATGAATACGGCAACAGTGGTACTTTTACCTGGTATAAACAAATCTCTCTCTCTCTCTCTCTCTCTCTCTAAACGTCCGTATATATATCTTTACATACACTATATATACATATATGTATAAACTATATATATATATATTATATATACTATATCTATCTATCTATCTATCTATATGTATATATATATAATAGATATGTTACACTGAAGTTGTGTAACCAGTGATTTCATGAAATCTCTAGTCAGTTCGTGAAATCAGTGGGAATTGGATTGGATTACTTTTGGCTAGGTTAATTTAGGCTGTGGTTAGGTTAGCCTGAGAGAATCTAGGTTAAGTTTCCTAGGTTAGTTAGGGTAGGTTATGTTAATTTAAATGAACACTAGTAAAGTTGAGGGTTTAATTAACCTAACCTAATCACTAACTAACCTAGGTTAACCCATTTAGTCCCAAGGCTCCTGTGTGAGGGATTGCGGTGGAAGGCTACTATGGGTACTGAACTCTGCTTATCGGCTCATAGTCGTGAAGCTCGTACGTCTGTACTCCGTGGTTACTTTATTTATTTTTGATAATGCCCAGTTCCGTCCTAAACTGAGCACACTGGGGGCAAATGTGTTAACCAAGGCTTAACCTATATTATCCCAACTAAACCTAACCGCAGCCTAAATTCACCTAGTCTATTTAAATCCATACCATTTAACAACCATTTCACGAACTGGCTACGTATTTCATGACATTACTTGTTACACAAAATCACTGTAACATTATATACAGTATATGTATATATATATATATATATATATATATATATATATATATATATATATATATATATATATGCGATTAAATCACTTAATAACACGTGATTCACCGATATGCTGATATCCACAAGATACTGTAGATAGATAGATAAATAGATTGATTGACTGATAGATAAATGCATAGTTAGATAGAAATAATTTTGCTGCAAACTAAATAACACAAGCTGTTTCTCTGGGATTTACTCCATCATTCACCAGAACTACCCTGCACGCCTTCACCCTACACCACAGCCCTACACACACCTCACCTTTCAACTGCTTTGATCAGCTCCTCAACAGTTTGAGGTGTTGGTGGCAGCCTTGGAAGATTTAGAGAAGCGATGAGACTGCCTCGATATGCCGTGCCCACCACCAAACCAAACATGAGCCAGGACCCCACCAGGATATAATTAGACCGACTGGATGAGTGGCCATCAAGCAGCCCCTGACCCAGAAAGCTGCCCACGACCTCCACCACGACCGACCCAGAGCTCAGTCGTCCGTGTTTACTTCGCCACACCTCTGTTCTGGTAATCTGGACAAAAAGGGAATGCTACAGAAGTATTTGTGACATCTATAGTGTAAATTTATCCACTCGTTCTCTTCCAGCATATGGAAGGTTAATTTTAACTCTTAGTCTCCCTTCAAAGAGGAGATCCGATCCTGCACTGACCCAAGTAAGGATTCATAAGACAGTATTCTTAACCTCTCCAGTACGAGGATGTAGTTTTATTTGTAAACTTGTTACCACCTGCCTTGTGCATAAAATCTGATGTTTCAGTTCCTGGCCGTGGCTCCATGGGAAGGTGTATGGTTTACTACATAATCTAGCCAACTCTTTTCCTTTAGGTAGAGAGACAAATTAACAAACAATTTGCCTAACCTCACTAAGTCTAAACTATGCGATGTCGAGTTTTACACGCACACACACACACACACACACACACACACACACACATATATACAGTATATATATATATATATATATATATATATATATATATATATATATATATATATATACTATGTGATGTCGAGTTTTTCACACACACACACACACACACACATATATATATATATATATATATATATATATATATATATATATATATATATATATATATATATATATATACATATATCTGTGTATATCTATGTATGTATGTATGTTTGTATGTATGTATGTATCTATCTATCTATATATATATAATCATACCGGTATACCTCAATATACGATAACCCTAGATGCGTTACCGCTGCTTATCGATGGGGGATGAAATACCACCATACCCCTCTTGACGATGGTCACGCCCTGGTTTAAAGAGGGGCCCTCCATGGTCTCGTCCACAGACGATGGGCCGAAATTTTGAATCACGCAGCCATCACTCACCCCGCTCTCACCCATATCATTCTTCTCGCACTGACCATTGTATCGGTACACGGCTAGCACTAAATATCGTGCCACCGCTAGCACCAATAAAATGTATCGTCGCACTGCTGGCCACCAATTTAATGTAGCCGTTATGGAGTAGCAATTGACCACATATTAAGTGTTCTGCTGTATAGTATAACTAGACCACCGTGTTGGATCGACGACACTGTCTGTAGTACACATCAGCTACTCGCCGTCACTGCCCGACACTTCCCACCAAAGGTCCTCTGCCACGAGAAGGTGGAAGCTGGTCTGTTATTAAGTGGTAGCGTAAGGTGACAGAAATGAGCAGATTAAATCTCTCTTTATTGGGTACAGAATAATATAACTGCGACCCGAGAGATATTTAAGAGCGATACCACCTCCCCTTTAAACTGTAAAACGGCTTCTGACGCTGTACACTCACCGAGCCGACTAGGGCGCGGTGCTGAGGTCAGCTAAAAAGTGAGATGCCGAGCATCTACATATACTCTGGGCTTATGCAAAAAGTAGAGATAAATGACAACTCTACTAGCACATTATACACCTCTATTAAATGGTATTAAGTACATTCACATATACCAACATAATAAATGGTTCCCCAGGACTTTACACTTACGCACTATTCAGATATCTTTTCACTTCTCCTAACCTTCATTTTATAATTGAAACAGGGTGGTCTGCCATCCACCTTCTTCTATACCACAGCTAACAGCGAAATGATATTTGGTTGTTCATCATTCACACTTCATTACACACTGTTAATTATGACTAAACAGCTTTAAAAATTATTATGTACAATGTGTGATACTACAACTTCATATGGAAAAAGATGTTGACACCAGAACATCGCTCGGCCACACCATTGACGTCCTCGTCGACATTGTTGTCCTAACTACCGTGTAGCCTAACCAGAGTGTAGGGTAGCCAACTATTCAGGAACATCCACTTGCAATCCGCGAGTACGGACACGTGGTCTCAGTGGGTTCCCTAATTGGCGCCTTAAATAGTAGCCTAAATCACAAACACAGGACAAGACCACAATAAGTAGAAGACCAACGCCAGGACCAAAATAGGAAGGAGAAAGGTATGAAGGAAGATAGGACAGTACATAAGGCTCTAAATCAGTCCTGTTCAGGTGGGAGAGGAAGGTAAGCTCCTTTAATACATGAGACAGCCTGTTCACATTCAAGGAAATAACATTGAATGAAGGTAAAAAGGGTCGTAACTGGGATGAGAAGTTCACTGTCAAAGCTAGATGATGCTTGCTAGGCAGAACTGCTATCTCTTTACTGTGTAAATCACAAAAATCAGGTGCAACATAGTACCCCTTTACTGTAAGGAATTGATTCTGTGAGGCACAAATCACAGTTACATCCTCTGTCTCAGGAAAGTAAAAGTACTGTTTCGCATGAATATGAGCATGGAAAACTGACTTCAACTGAATGGGTTGGAAGGTGCAACGTTGCAGAGCAGAGGAAGTATTTGTGTCCAACAAGGCCCTCTTACACTCCTCTACCTTTAATGGTACGAAGACAAAATGGAAAGCAGGACATACATGGAGATCAAGAAATGAGGCCTTACACTTCTCAAATTCATCCACAGTCGTTTCTGCTACATATTTCTTGTCATCTGAGACAACTAGCACCTCTGGACTCTCTTCAATAACAACAAGTGTATTATTAGCAGTAGCAAAAGGGAAGGAAATGAACCGCCATGCCTGGTATGTTACAGCATTCCTCATAGGTACCAATATCAGGATGCCTTCATGGGTCAACTGGGCCTCTAACAATGGGTAATAATATTCCAGTTGACTCAGATCAAAGAGTGGCATAAGTCCATGCTTCCACATAGCTATATCAAGGGCATTTGTTAGTATATTAGTAGGCAGCAATAAAGCATTAACCCTGTTCAAACTTGCATTGATTAAGCCGTCCACCATATTGATGCTTCTCCAAAGCAGTGGTTGACTCGTCGAGAGCATGTAAGTACTCAGCGAATAACACCAAGTTAGCTAGGGTTGGTAGGTTAATTTGGATGTTGTTCACAAGCTCTACTAGATGGTTGGTAGTCCTAATTATCTCGTTAGCTTTGTTAGTGAACTCATCTAACTGTTTATACACATGCATGATTAATCTATTATTGGCTTTAGCGGCCAGTGTCAAGTCATGCATCTGTCTACCCAATTGCACTACATCCTTATCTAATGCCGTGCCAAAGAGTTGTTGAGACAGGATTCCTAGAAAATCCACAAGTCCTCTCTTGGTACGTGCATGGACATGCTTGGAAAGATCAGAGTGTACGTTAGGTAAAGCTACATGCAAGTTAGTGAGCCTGTCGGTGAGCCTGTCTATATGCCTAGTCTGAAGCTCAACAATTCCATGCAAGGTTCGTCCCAAAGCTTCAGTGTCAGAGTTCGTCAATCGTGGGTTTCGATTAAACATCTTTCCCACTTCCAACAGTTGCTGTCTGAGATTCGACAAGCCCTTGGAGACCTCCTTGACAATATCTGGCATTTGGAGATAGCCTTCCATTGGATAGTAGACGCATACTGCATCTTCCACTACTACGACTTCTCCAAGTGGGCTCTTCAGTGCTCCTGGCATTAACGCAGTTGTGTCCATGTCCGATGTCGTTCCATAGGTCCACCCCAAGCAACGCACGAGGAGTATGAGCCACAGCCACATTTTTTTTTTCTGCAAGAGTAGATACTCCCTTAATCACTCTTGTTGTGGGATCGTAGCTTGCTGCAATACTCTTGGTTAGGGACAGGTACGGATGACGACATAGACTGCGACGAAGACAGAGGGCACAACACATCAGACGATAGGCCTAGCTCTTGACTTACTAGTTTGGTCCTATCAGCATGTACTACCTCCTGAGTTCCATTAGCTTCATCCTTTATTCTATAAGTATTTCCACGTACTCGTTCCACAACGGCATATGGTCCGCGGAACTTAGGTCTGAGCTTGGAAATTCTCTCAGGGTTGTGGATCATGGCCTTCTGGCCTGCCTGTAACGTCTTTTCTTGACTACCTTTGTGTTGTTTCGCCATCATCTCCGCTTTTGAGGCTTTTAATCTTTTCCGTACTTCACTGTGGATACGTTGGAATTTCAACAACTGTACCTTTGCGTAGTCTTCTTCGTTGTATACTGGAGTAGGAGGTCCAGCCAACAAATCGTAGGGTAACACTTTCTCTTCTCCATAAAGGATATAATGAGGAGACTTCCCAGTTGATGAATTTTCTGAGGAGTTGATGGTCGCCGCTACATGTGGTAACCAGTCTTCCCAGTTATCCTCCTGATTTGAGGTTATTACTGGTCTCAAGACTTCCAGTATCTTCCTGTATGTTCTCTCCACCAGGCCATTGCTCTTAGGACTGTAAGGCGTTACAAAAACTTGCTTTACTCCATACATACGACAGATTTCTTATAACACCTGGTTATGAAATTCACTGCCATTATCGCTGAGCAATACCTTGGGTGTAGAGTATGGACAAATCACTGAAGTCACAAAAGCATGCGCCACCTCCTCTGAAGTTTTCGTCTGTAAAGGTGCTAAAACAGTGAATCGTGAGAAATGGTCCACTGCCACCAGTACATAACTTGAACCTTGACAACTTCTCGGCAACGCTAAGAGATCAATGGAGACTGTATCCCAGGGTTTTTCCGGTAGAGGATACTCTAAGATGGGAGTTGGAAGTCCCGTCGTTCCTCGTATTTCCACGCATTTGATGCATTGACTGACGTGGGCTTCTATGTCCTTCCTCATGGTCGGCCAATAGTATTTCTTTCTCGCCTCACGTATGCATCTATCGTGACCGGGATGACCCGCTTGAGGTACATCATGAACTAACTGTAGCACGGCTTGCTGTAAGGTAGCAGGAACAACCAACTGATATGCAGTGTCCTTCCCTGGGGGTTGCTTATGCAAAAGACCCTGTTGAAGATGGAAGTGAGTCATTGGTACTGGGAGTTCAGGTAGACAAGTCTCGTCGCCAGACTCCAAGGCATAGATAGATGACTTGAGACCATATGGCATCATTACGTTGTTCCGCCTTTACCGTGTCTGAGGAATACTCAGCAAGAGCAACATCCTCGGCTATGGTAGCAGCAATGTTTCTACTCAACGCGTCGGCTACATTTTGACGGCCTGGTAAATATCTGACCTCTGGATCAAACTCCATTACCTTGCCAAACCAACGCGCAACCTTACCGTGCAAGTTTTTTCCTTTAAACAAGTTGCGTATGGGTGCATGGTCAGTTAAAACAATTATCTGGTAGCCAAAGATAATATCCCGGAAATGTCCTAACGCCCACACGACTGCTAATGTCTCCAAATGTGTCGTCGAATAGTTCTTCTCTGGGGGTCTTAATGCCCTACTAGCATACGCTATGGTATGTGTCTTACCTTGCTCATCCTTCTGCTGTAACACCGCTCCCAGACCCAGACCTGAGACGTCCGTGCACAGATAGAAAGGTCGAGTATAATCAGGAAATGCTAATACGGGTGTTTCTGACATGGTTTGTTTGAGCTCGCTGAAGCTTTTCTCTTCCGAGGGTCCCCATTTCCATGCAGCGTCCTTCTTAAGTAGCGTTGTTAAAGGTGATGCTATGATGGCATACCTGTGGACAAAACTCCTATAAAAGCCAGTGAGGCCTAGGAACGATCTTATCTGATCCTTGTTCTGTGGTGTAGGAAAATTTATTAGGTCATCTAGATACGCTAAGACATCTTGCCCTAACATCTCGCCAAACAATTGGTTTATCATCCGCTGAAATGTTAAAGGAGCATTACTCAGTCCAAAAGGCATCCGGAGAAATTCAAAGTGCCCGCGGTGTGTGCTAAAAGCAGTAATGGGACGCGAATCTTCAGTCAGCTCCACCTGCCAATATCCTGACGCTTGATCCAGACAAGTAAACACAGTATTTCCCTTACCTAATGATTGAAGTAAGCCTCGCAGATGCGGAATCGGGTAACGATCCGGTACTGTTACCTTGTTCACTTGCCGAAAATCCACAACAGGTCTCACACCACCGTCCTTCTTAGGCACTAGAAAGAGTGGTGCATTCCAAGGCGAGGAGGAAGGCTGGATAACTTCATCACGAAGTATCCTTTCAACTTCCTCATCCACTGCTTCCCTTTGGCTGTGTGGTAGGCGGTGCGGGCACATAAACTGGATTTGTACCAGGGCACAAACCAATGATGCTTCACCCTATCCGTTCTACCCAGCGCTTCTCCTGGAAGTGCTACTACGTCGGAAAATTCTCTAAGGAGGGCTAGGAGTCGTGTTTTATGGTCTACATTATCCGTGACCTTCACATATTGCTCCAACTGTTTTTCCTTAGCCAGACGTACGGGTTCCGACTGAGTCGTTGCTTGAGATGTAACTACAGGAGAGATCACCGGCACGTCGTCGACTTCCTTTATGGGGGCACCATAGCACATCAAGTCGCCTATATAACAACCATCTCTGAGCTTAACTGCGCCACCACTCATATTTGCGATGAAGAGGGGCGTCTTCTGGTCTTGGCCAACGCTAGTCAGAGTCGATTCCAGCGACAATGCCTTATGTTTTACAGTCTCAGTTAAGCATGCTACATCAGTTCCCACCGACACGTCAGGTACTCGGACAGGAATTTTACAGACAGTTCGACTGGGTAAGTGGTGATTACCACTCACTATAGCCCTGACTTTCTTCCAGTCCATACCCTCCGCTTCGTGTGCATCCGGGGACTCCCTTGACGCTTCACTTGTCGGGGTCACAACTGGTTGGAAGGCTCCTGATTGGATGCCAGTTCCAGTTCCTGTTGCTGAGGGATTAAGGCCTACAAACTCTTTCCCATTAAAGGAAATGGAATGTCTTTGAGGGTGTATTACTATATCATACTCCTCCATGGTTTCAAAGCCTAACAGCCCATCAGCTGGCAGAGGAAGATCCTCAACCACATTAAACATAGCACGTAACACAGGAGATCGTTTATCTGCCCTCAATGTCAACGGCACCTGGCTTACAATCTTCATCCTACTCCCTGTCACACCTGTCAACATTACGTCCAGTTTGTTAGAGGCATTTCACTTTTAAGTCTTTCCAACGCTTTTCTAGAAATAATGTTTGTACATGCCCCTGTATCTACGATCAGGGACACTTGACCTTTCCCTATGATCCAAGGAATAGATAATAAGTCCACCTTAGTAATAGCTGCCACACACGCATCGGTGGATTGTACTATTTTAATTACTTTTGCGCGCGGCCCTGAGCTTCCCCCGAACTAGCTGGGTTCCCTAGTTTCTTCCTCTTTTCAATGACAAAGGGGCAACAGTCCGTTTCATGAGGACAATGCCCATGTATGACACACCATCCTTTCACCTCTGGCTTAACAGCCTTGGTCCTTTGCTGTGGAGAACTAGTAGCTGTGTCTCTCCAGCCTGAAGTTTGCAAGGCTTTGCTAGCTTCTGCATAGCATATGCCTGCCTTCGCCAAAGCCTGACTTTCAGTACAGTTAGGATGCTGCTGTGCTATATCAGTAGCCAGATTAGTGGGTATCATATTAGTCTGCCACAAAGGAGGAGGGTTAGTCTGACTTTGCACGCCCATATTGTTAGTCATGCCCCAGGTATTTGGATAAGGGCCCTGGGTTTGCATGCCAATATTAGTATTCATGCCCCATTGATTAGGATTCTGGGTTTGCATGCCAATACCATCTGTGTTTATACCCCATGCATTTGAATAAGGAACAGAAAATAAATTCTGTCCAAAACCTTGTGGTGTACTGAAAACATCTGAAGTATACACAGGTATGTGAGTGGTTGTAGTACTATCACTAATGACTGGATTTTGCATATCCTGAGTGACCAAAGGTACTGTTGTAGTCTCAACTTCCACAGTCTCCTCACTAGGATTACCCTCATTAGCAAGACTAGTGGCCATTTTGGATCTAACTGATTGCTCTGGGACTGTTGAATAAGTATGACCAGAACGCAAATGCAAAACGTTCAAATCCTCATCCTGTCCTTCAGAAATATCCTCATCACCTTGATCCTCAATATGTCCTTCACTCATTTAATATGTCTGAGCACTTTTATTTGATGTATCAACCCACTCATAAAATGCTGAGTCTAGTGGGGTTGGCTATCTCTATTTCCCCTAATTCTACGTCCCCACTTTTTCACTGTATCCATCTAACCTTGTCAGTAATATTCCCCTCCCATATACAGGAAGATAAACTGACATAAAAAAAAGGATAGTTACGGCAAGTGACAGAGAACGGGACACATATAAAATACACAGAAAGTATACTTATTTCAAGGGAATTTTGGGAAACCTTTATTTCCACTCATCAACTAACTAACGGGTGTTGATTCAAGTGTGTGTGTATGTGTGGATTACTAATGCATGGACACTACCTAGATATGAAAGTCCAGGATGATGTTCCACATTCCACGTTCCACACTCCACCAGACTCCTCCAACCATACATGACAGCCCGCTCGCTGTGGGAGTTAGCAGGCGACTGGTTCACCCTGCACCACGCCAGGCCCGCCGCTCTCGCTCCCCTCGACTCGCCTCAGCCGTCCGCGCCTCTGGAGTTGCTAGAAGTCGCTAGTTGACCCACTCCTCACCGCACTGGCTTGAACTCTCCTTATCTCGGCTCTCGCACACGAGAGCGAGATTCTTGCCAGTTTACGTTTGAAGATGGAGATATCTCGCACACCACAGGGTGAGATAACTGCCAGTTTGTGCTTAAGATAGAAATCTCGCACTGGCAGAATAATGGGAGGAATTAATATGCACCACTCCAGTTTATCTGCTCCACTTAACTCACTGGTAATTAGTCCCCTTACAACAGTAGAGTAAGATTTTCTGTTTCACCTTCAGGAACGAGCGATTGCAAGGGTTACTGGTTCACAGCATACATCCCTTTAGCACGTATCGTATCCCAGCACTGAACACCAATTTAATGTATCGGTACACGGCTAGCACTAAATATCGTGCCACCGCTAGCACCAATAAAATATATCGTCGCACTGGTGGCCACCAATTTAATGTAGCCGTTATGGAGTAGCAGTTGACTACATATTAAGTGTTCTGCTGTATAGTATAACTAGACCACCGTGTTGGATCGACGACACTGTCTGTAGTACACGTCAGCTACTCGCCGTCAATGCCCGACACTTCCCACCAAAGGTCCTCTGCCACGAGAAGGTGGAAGCTGGTCTGTTATTAAGTGGTAGCGTAAGGTGACAGAAATGAGCAGATTAAATCTCTCTTTATTGGGTACAGAATAATATAACTGCGACCCGAGAGATATGTAAGAGCAATACCACCTCCCTTTTAAACTGTAAAACGGCTTCTGACGCTGTACACTCACCGAGCCGACTAGGGCGTGGTGCTGAGGTCAGCTAAAAAGTGAGGTGCCGAGCATCTGCATATACTCTGGGCTTATGCAAAAAGTAGAGATAAATGACAACTCTACTAGCACATTATACACCTCTATTAAATGGTATTAAGTACATTCACATATACCAATATAATAAATGGTTCCCCAGGAC
>NC_136978.1:34322009-34504509 GCF_032717465.1 Coenobita brevimanus
ATCGTATGTACTCCCGTACATATGTGATACAGAGTTTGTCATATCCAGCAAGTAGTTTGAGTATGATTTCTGCATTGCTTTTCCTTGCAGGAAGTGAATATTTCTTAGAACACAGATATTTCTTTGTGAACTGTGAAATCATGGCCCACCATTTTTTGAGTGATGAAGAACTTGAGAAAATAATGAACACCACTGGGTGCTAAGAATCAGAGTCCACCTGTCCAGTGCCGGGAGTGCCCTGATCGGACTGAGAGGAAGACATGCTTCTGGTGCACCAAATGTCAGAAGGCTCTCTGCCAGGGGCATTATTACCCTGTCTGTGGTGATTGTTTGTGAGTCCAAGTAAGTGCTCATGATTTTTAGAATTGTCAAGGAAAATTCGAACAAATTATTTTTCTCACGGCTATAAATACACCACAAATGACAAATAACAACTATTTTGGAATGCATACCACTGTGTTTTGCAATTATGAGGTTTCAGTAGTAAAATAATAACATTCACTACTCAAGAAATGACATTTCCTGATAATTGTAAGTTCTATCTTAGTTACCCCTTAAACAAGGTTGTGGGGGTGGGGGGGGGTCAAAATCACTGGGTAAAGCCTTAGAGGGTCCAAATACCATGTAGTGTTCAATTTCAAGGGTCTGGGATTGCATGAAAAATTGCCAATCTTCGTACTCCATTTTTTATACTTAAAAAAAAAAAAAAACATTTTATGTATACCTCCACCACGGCCCACCGTGAGTCTGTAAGGATTAGAGTGCCATGTGCTGCAGCGCCCATGACCCAGGAGTGTGTGCGCAAGTGCAGAAGTCCGCAGCTCCTGTTTCAAATTTTCCACATATTTTTTTTTGGTTACATCAGAATTTTTCCCCATTTTTGATACTTTTTTTTCAAGTTTCCACTTAACCTTTAAGATATCATACAAACTCATTTACATAAGGTTCAAGTGAAAGTACAAAGCTTGTATTTTTTGTATATGTACTTGGTTTTACTAAATTTGGATTTTCACATAGGTGTATGACTTTCTGAAAAATGGGTTTATCAAACCCATTGTATGTATTAAGATGCAGTAAAATTAGCATATGTATTCTAGGGATATATATATATATATATATATATATATATATATATATATATATAAATCAGAAAAAACAGTGGAAGGAAGAATAAAAAAATATATACACTATGTTATAGATTAACTCCATTGGTTAAAAATCTGTACCAGTTAGACATCTACTGCTGTAGGTTGAAGTTTGGGCAGAAACTATCCTGGGGAAGCGAGTTCCAAATAGTAGGTTGGGGAATAAATGAATCCTGATTACTTAGTCTGGGGATGGTGGTGCCATTAACCCTATACTCACCGAGGCCAGTGTGAAGCAGATGGCCAGCGTGGAGGTAAACACTCCTGCCCACACCTGGTTGCCCAGAGGATAATAAAAACTGAGCCAGCTGGTTTTAAACACGGGTTTGGCCATAGCGAAACCCAAAGCACCCTGATCGATTGAATATGTAAAGTCCCTCCTGTAACATATCAGTGAGAAATTAGGTTATGTACAGCTGGCCAAAAATGAACCTAAGACAGTGTCAGTGAGATATGGATGTATAGCTACAAGTTCTGACGTTGATGCATCACAGCTACTTAGTCATCTCAACTAAAGTTTGACACCTCAGATCATTCAAGTCGTGTCAGCAACAAACATGTGATTATGTCAAGGTTGTCAATTGTACCAAATGCTATACCTCACCTACACATTGATGCTGTCCCAGGTTAATATATTACCAAATGTAAGTGTAGTCCCACCTCCAATATATCAGTGGGAGTAAGTGGTTATGACTCGTATTCTCACCAAGTAAGCAGGCTCCCTAACATCTTTTCCTAATCGATTAATTTTGGTTATTACACCGCATTAGACTTTCCTGTGATAAATATAAATCCTTCAAATTCTGTCAAACTCTGCATATATTATGTACAAAAGGATATTAACCACCTATGCCCAAAAATAAATCGTGAAGAAAAAGGTGTCGGGGAGCTTCTGCACCCAATGAGATTGCGGACTTTGGTGTGGACGCGACCTAACAATGTTAAGGTTGCTGTTGGTGGTGCAGGTTACCCAGACTTTGTCATTCTGAGAGTGCCTAACCCCTAAACTGCAGGGTTGTTTTGGCTTGACTTGCGTGTCCCGCTAAGATATTCGCGCTCCGACAGACTTTCTAAAAATATTTGTCAAAAATCAGTTATTAGTCCTAGAATATTATAATTATATATGCATATGGCACATACCTTCAGCTTTCTCCTGGGATGTTTGTTGAGCCTTCGTCGAGTACCGTAGGACTTGTGGAGACTGAAATTGGGTAATGAAGTCTCCACTTTACACTTCCCGATACCCGGTAATATGGTTACCACTGCCTGATATTATCACTATAAACACTATTCTATGAATTTCAAGTAGTTTGGAATCCATATTCCAACAAAAAAAAAGCACTGTGAAAGCAATGTAAATTACGAGTGCATACGAGCTTTCCTCCAGTGCTGGTTCCCCGATGGTATTCTGAGGTGGAGCTGTCATTTATCATTTATAAACACACTCACACTTTATATTCCTAGTACTTTATTACAGTTATTTACATATACAATATTTATCTATAAGTTTCTTTCAGTACTAGTAGTTTATTTTCACTCAAGGCATTCACTTTCTCGTCCTGTATACTAGCGTTGAGAACGAATCTGCCACTTTCACTTTCATAGCTCATAGTATTCATACATGCTAGAGTGAAACTTTCACTTTCATTACTCCTATGGTCGTACCATTCTAAAGTGGCGGTTTGGGTGGGGCACGAACCTCTGTACAGTGGTGCCACGTTTTCCATACTCGCGATGCCTCTCTCTCTCTCTCTCCTGGGGGGATGTGCATCACCCTAGGGAATTTTGTTTCTTTTATGTCTTATAAACTTGTGCTTTCATTTCTTTATTCTGTTTTTATATTATTGTTTTACATATGACGCAAGATGACCTCGGTGTTACGGCGCTTTTTCATTCAATCATTCTCGCCCTCCTTCCTTCCCTCCCTTCATCTTTCCCTCAGCTTGACAATGCACTCAACACTGCCCCTTGCCTGTCTTTCTCTCTCTCTCTCTCTCCTGGGGGAGATGTGCGTCAATTTTGTTTCTTTTATGAGTGACTTATAAACTTGTGCTTTCATTTCTTTATTTTGTTTTTATTATATCTAATTATGTTTAAAAATATTATTGTTTTACATATGGCGCCAGATGACCTCGTTGTTGTGGCGCCATGATTTGTTTTCATTAAATCACTCTCCCTCCTTCCTTCCCTCCCTTCCTCCATCTCTCACTCAGCTGCACTCAACACTGCCCCTGGTCTGCCTCCCCCCCCCCTCTCTCTCTCGTCTGTGGTATTTTAGGATACATTTTGGTTATTTTCTTTTACGTTATAATGTACATATTGTAAATTTGACTTTATTTCCACACCACCCAGGAGGTTAAAGTCTTGGCGCGTTTTTTTTTAAGAGGTGTTCCCAAACAAGCCTATTAATCCTCTATCCCTCACAGATGACCAGGTCGGACTGGATGTGTGTGAGTGTTGCCGCTCACGAGGGTTTAGTATATATATATATTTTTTTTGCTAAGAAACTGGCATATATTTGCTTATATTCCTGCACATTATCTTATAATCATAATTGTGACATTATTACCAACCCCAGAAAGACGGTAACAGCCAATAAAAGTGACTACTTTTTTTTAAGCAACACTGTAAAATAATTATGCCACGTTTCTGTATTGCCGTATAAATATTGTACGCATAATCAGTTTACTGTTCTTTCATATATTATAATACACACGTTACCATTGTAATCTTATGTGTTTATCTTATTGTGATGCCTATTACATATATCAGAGCCGTTCACATAGCGGGTATGGAACACGTGGCACCACTGTACAGAGGTTCGTGCCCCACCCAAACCGCCACTTAAGACTGGTACCACCATAGTATATATACTCGTATTCTTATATTACTACTCATTTACATTTCTATTTACATTCTCTATTTTATTTACATTATTTACATTTCTGTTTTATTTACATTGTTATGCACTGTCACTTGCAGGAACTTATAAAACTATTTTCCACTGTTCACTTATATTTACATTCATTGCTTTCACCTGCTGTTTACACATTATTTACACATTAGGTACATTTCCACTTGCACTGTTTTAGAGTCACCAGAAAGATCGTAGTCACTGTCCATCATTTTCATTGATAAATTAACCAGCTCAGTTCCACAGCAGTCACTTAGCCCTTTACCCCTTTCCACACGAGGTTTAGTAGGGGTAGAGGTCACAGGGCCCTTTACATGGGACTACAAAACTGCGAAATTGGACAGGCGCGAATCCGACGTGGTTTCACCTTGAAAGACGACAGTAAACTGAATGCTGTGGTCTAGGGGCAGTGAAGGACTGACACTGTCAGCGTGGTGACAGCTGCTAATATATACGCTATGAAAGGATTGGCCCGAAATCTAGACAATACATAATAAATTAGGTAGTTCCAGTTGAATGTAAATATCACTTAGGCTTCTCCCTTCCTTTCTTACATGTATTTTTATTATGAGAACAGGTCATACGGCATATTTCAAGGGGAAATAAACAGGGAAAATTAGCGAACAATTGCACGTGAGGTGTTGCCAGGTGATAAGCAGCCCATTCCAGATGTATGACAGTATCAATTACCTTTTCTCTTTCTTTTATATAATATTTTGTAGACGAATAGGGCAAAGGGCACATTTCAATGGATAAAATGAATGGAAAAATCCGTCCAGCATTTGTGTAGCGCAGCGCAGCTGGTCAGGCGGGAGGAGAGGGTAATGGAGGGGAGGTAAGGAGGAGGGGAATCAAGGACAGGAGAAAAATGGCTAAATTGTCAACAGTGGAGGGGAGTACAGGTGACATAAGCAGAACTGAGTATAGCTGGACACTGGTAGTAGTGATAGATGATACAAGCCACCACTTGAAAGCCCAGGCGAATTCAAAATAACACAGAATCACAAAAGTGACATCCCACGGAATGATCCCTTGCTCCCGAGCGTCATGAAAGTGACGCCCCGCGGTCAAGGACTAACAGGCTGTCCTTGACTTTGATATTCTTGATACGACTTCTCTTCGATCTGGGCAGGATTAATGGGTTAGCAAAAACACTGGTTCATGATTGTACTATCTGATGCTCATTAACTGACTGAAAATACACTGTTGACATTTTAAAGCAAATTTTAAATTGTAACTTTAGTGGCCTCAGTACAAAATGGTTATATCGACATCCTGGATATTCCTCAAGACAGGTAGATATGGCCACTTAAATGAAAGGTTACTTTGCTTTAGTGTCAGTGAATTATAGTATAAACCTCAAAATCAGAAAACCTGCTGATTTAACTTCCAGGCTTCAATATTCAACCAAGTCATAGTTGTCCTGCCTCCTTTTTTCAAGAAGAATGGGGCAAGGTTACGTGAAAAAAGGAACATAATCTATATTTTGATGCAGCCTAACTCTTGGCCAATCTATTACAAGGTAAATTACTACTTAGGAATTGTTTATCAAACTTAGATGGACACAGTTCAGGATAGCTTCACGGAAGTCTTGCTTACACCTCGAGATAAATGGGTAGGACATAGCAGATGATGCTGGCAACGAAGGACTGCCTGGCCTCCACCTGATCAGTTACCTGTGTAAAGGAAAAGGAATCTGTTTGAACCTGGCATATATCAAATTATTCCCTTCCGTCGACGACGTGTCTTGCTGCCAGAGAAAATAGTCCCCATAAGTATTTCCTGCTCATCCTTGCTGCTGCCAGATGAATATATTTAGGTTTGGAGTGATTTTATGATATTTTAAGGCTAAGTATAAGCTTCATAAACCTCTTTACTACAAGAGGCTCTCCTTAAATAAAGTAAAGTAGTCCGGAGATTTATAAAAGAAAAAGAAAAAAGCGTCATAAGAAAAAATGAATCAAGAAAAGTGGAGAATCCCCTTAATTACTTCATACCACATTCCCTTTAAGTTGTCTTGTAATTCTCCCTTTTAGGTTATGATGTGTAATCCTGAGTTTAAGCCACTTTAGAAATTCCACACCTGAGTATAATACATGTCCCTTTGCTCTTTTGATCAGTCCAAGGAATCTAACCATACTGTCATATGTAACACTGGCCTTGTTCTCATCATTCAAGTTACCTCATTCATTTCAATCTTGCCATAAAGGTTAATATTGCTCGTGTCCCCTTAGCTGCATAAAAAGCTTTGCTGCATACAACGTTATGCTTCATAAACATTGTGCAGTAGCGAAAAAAAGATAAAGAAGGCGTCATTGAAGAAAGCAAAATATGAGTAAACTAGAAAATGAAAATGTTATAAAGTCTCCTCATTCAATGATATCTCTTTGTATTTAATTCCCGCTTTTTTCGTGAGTAATTGTTCAGTTCAGGAACGGTAGTATGAACTGAAGGGCCTGGGAAAGGACTTTACTAATGCTTCTTTACTAAAAGTTCTTGCCAACTTGAACAAAATCAGTTGGTCGTTGTAAGAGTCTAATGAGATGTCCTCTAGCTGAAAGACTTAAGCCCATATTCTCGTCGATTAAGGAAGCTCCCTAACATCTCTCCCTTAGCAGTATGTTAACCCGCGGCGTCCCGAGGACGTACTTCCACGTCCTCACGTTTTGTCACAGCTAATCCCGAGGACGTACTTCAACGTCCTGCAATTGCAAGGTTCATAATTTCCACAATTTTCAATTTTCGCGAGTCATTTTTGGTACGTATACACGGGACACCTGCCTCAACAAGATGCCAGGCAGAGACAATGTCTTACCCAGCATGACCTCCTCCCCCCCCCTGCATGCCCTTTTCTCAGCAATTCACCCGTTATCAGTGACCTGGCCAGTATAGCCATGTCATGCCACGGTACGAAATTCAGGGCCAGAGTGATTCCCCAATCAATGACAATGTGGAGGACAACTTTACATAGCATTAGAGGAAGAAACAGTTAGAAATGATGATCAGGTAATGTGGCAAAAAAAGGTCAGGTATTAGTGAGTGAAACAATGCTTATAATGCCTATATTACTGCTTGAAAACCAATATACTTTTGTACTACATATAAATTCGTAACAGTAAATAAATAAATACCGTTTATGTGTGGTGTGAAATAGTTATCCTCCCATAGAACTCGTTTTCTTTGGTGCCAGCCTGATAGAAAACCCAGTAAAGTAAGGAGGCTCTCCTACCTGTAATGAGTATTTTAAACCTCAGGTGAGCGATTTCTCTATGAATTTTCGATGTTTCTCACCAAAAGCGAAAGTTTTAGCAAAAAAAAAAAAGTTCGAAAATTGCCCGGGATTGGGGGGTACCAGTGGTCGAAAAGTGGCCGGGACGGGGCGGGTTAATGCAAATAGCTCGTTGGAAATAACTTTTGTGTTATTTCTGTAATCTGTATTGGAAATTAAAAGATATAAACAGTATACCAGAGAGTTGCACGGAGGAGTAGGCAAAATAAATAACTACAGAAAAGGTGCTATGGAGTCTTCTTAACCGAAGAGAATACGAGCCTTAATATTTCAAGTGCTTAATGGTATTATATGAATGATGAACCTGCATAAAACTGCCTGACTAGCAACAATATAATTAACAGAAGCAAAATGCAGAAAATGTCTAGCAAAATTTAGCTTCCGTGGATAAGGAGCATATTACAAACCTCTTTAGGCCAGACTCTAAATTGTGGTTGATATTTCCTGAGTTTTGAGAAGTTACAGAAAACTATTAAAAATAAGGAAAATCATTGTTGTCGAAAAGAAGAACTATTATTGCTGTTAGATACTCCACCTCGTCCCAGTTTCTTGAAGGTAAAATATAGACCGTGAAATTGAGTGCCCTGGCCAGATACATCAGCTGGCTGTAGTCCATGCCGAAGTGTGTGGTGTTGTCGCCCTCCCCTTTTGTGATCCAATAGGGTTCATAGGGAAGAGCTGTAGCGTTCATCCTCATTCCGTGAAAACTGAAACGATATATATATTTTTTAATTTCAGTTGCACATGGGCGTTTTTTTTTTTCAACATTGGCTCGTGATCTCGTCGGTTAAGAAAGCTTCAACACATCTTCTTTGCGAGTTATTTTTGGATATCGGTGGTTAGTATCTTTTTGTCCGTTATTTATGCATAGTATGGTGATGATGAAAACATTTATGTAACTGAGAAGAGGAGAATATGCTTTAATGCACAAAATAAATTGCTTAGAAAAAGATGTTAGGGAGCTGCCTCAGCCTTATGGAATACGAGCCATTTTATCACTGCCGAATAAGTATCGACTTTATTCACATTCTGGTGTCAGTAAAAAATCACATTAAAAATATCATCCGGCTTTGGTCTTGTAATCGTCGTTAGGGTCACGTTGTATTATCACAGATGCATAGGCTACCGGGACCTGCCCGGCAGGATTTGTTTTGGTTCTCACTCTCGTGTGGTTTTTAAGAATTCCCCAAACCATCCATCCCCGTTCCATATCCCTGACGTTTGACACTCCTGGCATTACATGACCGAGAAACACAGTACACCTAAGCACATAAAGCAATCACCACACAAACATCATCAGTCCCAGTCTGGAAGTGGCATGTGATATGGAGGCGATTTGTTGGCGGGCACATCTTAGGGTATTGTGGAGTTTGGTTATAGACAGACAGACTGGTTACATTACGAACTTGCGGAATTTATCAGGAAACATGATTCGAGACTTGAGGTGGATGAAGCCTCGACTAGGGATCCACGAGGCCACCTGCACTACTCGAGCACCAGTGGGAGTGTACGGCAGGTGTACAAATATTCCATATCTGTAATACACAACAAAAGTCAAATAAAAAAGAACATAAACGAGATCTTCCATCCCTGTAATACAAAATAAATGTAATAAATGCCAAATACAGGAGACTAAGGACAGTCTGTATGTGTATTAAACAATAAATGATGAATAAGGGAACACTAACGATATATTCCACATCCGTAATACATGTAAGTCAAATAATAGATAATAAGATAATATTCCATATTTGTAATACTCAATAAATAATAAACAAATCATTATATATATATATATATATATATATATATATATATATATATATATATATATATATATATATATATATATATATATATATATATATATATATATATATATATATATATACTGTATATATATATATATATATATATATATATATATATATATATATATATATATATATATATATATATATATATATATATATATATATATCAGCCGTGGCTCAGTGGGTTAGAGCGCTCCGCTCTGACCGTAGGGTCGGAGGATCGAATCCACCCAAGGGTCATTGTTAGACATCAGGAAGGGCATCCGGTCATAAAATGCTACACGCTCCAAACCAAAGTCCTCTATCCAGGGGCAACGCCTTAGTCCTTATCCAAAAAAAGGGGTACCTGGCGTAAAACTCACTTTTCATATGGATTGGGCAAATTTGGGCAATCTAGACATTGCTACTCCTCATCCTATCCTAGGGCGGGAAAGGAGGTCCCGATAATGATGATATATATAAATATATATATATATATATATATATATATATATATATATAAATATATATATATATATATATATATATATATATATATATATGTGGAGCCTCCTTGGTACAGTGGTAAAGTGTGCTTTTTCGTACACTGAAGAACGAGGGTTGCACCCCGCCAGGGTAATAAACTTTGGGAGCGTTCTTCAGGCCACGTATTGCATTGGCGGACATAAGGGGTGCTGTGGTTGAACCAGTGTCGCATACTGTAAAGTATGCTCGCACTCAGTCGGCTTGCGCGGGCTGATTACACTTGGTTCACAGACTACACACACATCCAAAGCCACTCCAACACTACAATTACACTTACAAGCACTTCTCACCCTACATACAATCTCAACTAGACAGCCTAAGCCACTTGGTAGAGATAAATTGGCAGTATCGTTCCTGCATCGGTAGGGATAGGCCGGTCCTGCAGTGGACACTCAAACGACTGATGAGCTGATATATATATATATATATATATATATATATATATATATATATATATATATATATATATATATATATATATATATATATATATATATATATATATATATCAGCTTATCAGCCGTTTGAGTGTCCACTGCAGGACCGGCCTATCCCTACCGATGCAGGGACGATACTGCCAATGTATCTCTACCAAGTGGCTTAGGCTGTCTTGTTGAGATTGTATGTAGGGTGAGAAGTGCTTGTAAGTGTAACTGTAGTGTTGGAGTGGCTTTGGATGTGTGTGTAGTCTGTGAACCAAGTGTAATCGGCCCACGCAAGCCGACTGAGTGCAAGCATACTTTACAGTATGCGACACTGGTTCAACCACAGCACCCCTTATGTCCGCCAATGCAATACGTGGCCTGAAGAACGCTCCCAAAGTTTATTACCCTGGCGGGGTGCAACCCTCATTCTTCAGTGTACGAAAAAGCACACTTTACCACTGTACCAAGGAGGCTCCATATATATATATATATATATATATATATATATCAACATCATCATTATCGGGACCTCCTTTCCCGCCCTAGGACAGGATGAGGAGTAGCAATGTCTAGACTGCCCAAATTTGCCCAATCCAATGGGCCACGCTTCCATTCACTCAACATTCAAGCTCCTGGAATCCTGGCTCTATCGGATACGCTAAAAAACATTCACCACTTTCTGTAGCTTCATACAATTGTATCCGATAGAGTCAAACCAAACACTGCCATGTTAAAAGGGGGTGCCAAAATCCTTGACCATGCACTTCTCCTCACAACATTCATCCAGCCAGCTCGATCTCCTGTCAATTCCCTAGCCTCACCGACTTCCAAACCTTTCTTCCTCACACATTCATCCACCATATCTCTCCACCCTCTCCTTGGCCTACCTCGCCTCCTCCCTCCTTCGAATTCGCTCGGATATACTTTTTTCACCATTCTATTGTTATCCATTCTCTCCACATGACCACACCATCTCAGTACACTCTCCTCGATTCTGGTGTCCACTGACTTCCTCACTCCGGATCTTTCACGAATGGCATTATTTCGTATCCTATCCACCTTCTGTACTCCACATACATACCTCAGCAGTCCCGTCTCCACTGCTCTTACTCTTGACTTTTCATTTTCATGCCACACCATAGTCTCACATCCATATGTTAAAGTTGGCACTAACACTCTTTCATGTAAGCCTCATGCAGCTGCAACACTCAAGCTTCTGTCTATTATCAAGGCTTTCATTGCACCGGCTACATTTCTTCCTTGTGTCACTCTGCTTTAAACTTCTTTTGCACATTTTCCTCTCTTTTCTATCATTATACCCAGGTATTTGAACTCTCTCACCAATTCTAGTCTCTCTGCATTCACTGTTTCATCGCACTGGGAGTCACCTTCTCTCTCAATAACTATGACTTTACTCTTTTCTACATGTATTCTCAAGGCAAGATGCTTATAGACATCAGCACAACTCTGCACTAGCCTACCAAGTTCCTGTCCAGTACTTGCAAGTAGTACTGCTTCATCAGCATACTACAAATTTGAGATATTCCATCCATCGCCATTCATTACCAAAGTCATCCCTCTCTCCATTATTCGTGTTTTTAATTCTGTCATCGCCCCATCCATATATATATTGAACAACCATGGGGACATCACACAACCTTGCCGCAAGCCCACACCGATCGTGAACCATTAACTTAGATGCCTATTAACCCTTACACATGCTTCACTGCCATCATGAAAGCTCTTGACAGCACCTAGCAGCTTACCCTCTACACCGTACATGCGCAAAGCTTTCCACAATCTTTCTCTGTCCACTGTGCCATATGCTTGTTCCAGATCGATGAATGCCATAAACACCTTATGGTCCTTCTCACAAGCCTTCTCTACTATCTCTCTCACTGCAAATATTTGGTCCACACATCCTCTGCCACTCCTAAAGCCACCCTGTTCATCACTGACTAGGACTTCTGTTATCTCTCTTACCTTCTGTATAATAATTATTCCATAGAGCGACCCTACCACACTCAATAAACTTGTGCCACGATAATTCTTGCACTCACTTTGCTCACATTTATTTTTGTACAGGAGTACAATCACAGCCTTCTTGCACTCTGAAGGCACAGTTTCACTCCTCCATGCCTTCTTACGTATCTCCAACAAGCACTTCATTGCACTCTCTCCACTACACTTAAGCATCTCTTCATACACCTCATCAGCCCCAGCTGCTCTCCCATTTTTCAGCCGCTTCACAGCACTCTTCACCTGTGCGAGTGTCATGTCTCCTGGTACTGCATACCTTCTCTGCAAGCCTTTCAAACCAGTCATGTTTACAGCCGCTCTCCTCTCTCTATTCCCATTCATCAGGCTTTAAAAATATTCTTTACATCTGGTCCTTACTTCATCTCCATGGGTGTCGGAAATTTAGGAATAATTCCTCCCATTTTCTATTTTAGTTGGTGATGGGCAGTCGTATTTTGGAAGTATAATGTATTATACGTAACCCAGGGTGATGGGTATATAGGATTACGTATATTTATACTATGGTTCATAATTTAGTCTTTTTCCCAGCCATGGATGGAATGTGCACATATGCATTTTTAGTTATTTGATTGGTGGATCGCCTCTGTTCTTCTCTCCAGAGGTCTAAGTTTTAGTCTCGGCTAGGCCTCGGTCAATTACGAGTCTCGAGACCTCAGTTGTTCGGGCTCTCGCCCACGCTCTCAGTCCTAATTCATTGAGTCTTAGTCTCAGATGATCTCGAGTCGAGTCAGAGGCAGTCCCAGTCATGCCTTAGTCACGCTTGGAAGCAGTCTAACCACTCTCGTGGTACTGAGAGAGAATTCAGTTGGGACAGACTGGACTGATTAATTAATTTACGACAGTGCTTCCTCCTAGATGGGAATGAACATTATCAATTCACTTTAATTTATAAATAGTGTAAATAGCAATGCTTACGTAAAAAGTACGTATTTGGTCCAGGCCGTAACCTCCAGTAATCCGCCAAGCACTAGCAACAAGCAACATCTTCAACAACTCCGACCATATGGCAACAACCTACAAGCCTCTCCATTGCTACTCTTAAGCTAAGTAACTAAATGACCCTTGTGGTAGGACCCAATATTATATTTACAAATCATAATAGATAGATAGATAAATAGATAGATAGAAGCAGGGAGTCAGATGATGAGAGGTGTTGTGTCTGCGAGAATCGAGCAGTGCTAAACATGCTTACACACTCTGACGCGAGGAATGCTTGAGACAGCGTCTAGGGCCATATACACACATACACATATGCTCACACACAGGCTACGGGAACTTTCCATCCACGAGGAACACACGTGACACACCCCTGCTACACCAGAATTTAGGAAAGAGAGCTCAGACGGAGATTAGCCACCGAACAGGCAAGAGAGAAGGGGACAAGCCTCAGAGGAGACAGGTGACGGGAGAAGGGCTTGGCAATTTGAGAGAGACAGATAGCGAGACAGGGAGGTAGCTACCCGGGACTTATACTCGTCCATGTGAGAGACTTGTTAATATTTCCAAGACAAATAAAAATAGTCCCATACTATTCTTTACCTCTCCTGTCACTACATGACATTTGGATTCTCGCAGACACAACACCTCTCATCATCTGACTCCCTGCTTCTATCTATCTATTTATCTATCTATCTATTATGATTTGTAAATATAATATTGGGTCCTACCACACCCTTAGTGGCGAAAGACTGGGCGAATAATATTTCACCAGGGTTTCCAGCTTTTATTTGAGGATCCTTAAATAGATCGTTTAGTTGCTTAGTAGGGAACACAACCTACACGTCATTACGATCCAGGTGAGTCCTGGGAGTAAGACATATATATCCGGACAAATTATGTAGTGTTGTAGGCCTATTTTTGTCTTGTTTAGTGTAAGTGATTAGCCAGTTAAATATTTACGACACTACCAGGGGTACATTCTAAATTTTTCTAATTTTTCCCCCACAAAGTGGTCCTTCGAACTGGATTGTTAACACTCCAACATGGCGACTGCTCTGGAATTAAATTATTATCGGGTGGCTTATATAGGCCACTCTCTGGTCACCTGTGACACCTTGATGTCTGTGCCTTCACCATGGCCCTTGGTGACCATGGAGATGATCAGAGTAGGGGGTGCCAGAGCAGACAAGTTTTTTGAGTACGAGGAATTTGCAGAAGTACTTAGACCTGGCTATAATTTGGTTATAGTCATTTGGGGGGAAACGATATTAATGAGTCAACTGACGTGCAGGACTTAGTGGCTACACTACTACAAATTAATGAGGCTATAGAAGATGCAGGTGCTAAATGTGTGATGTGCTCTGTAGAAAAGAGGGAATATCCACATAATCATCCTCGATATGTGGATCCCATTGTTTACAATAAGATCATGAACGCGGTTAATAAGAAAATAACCAAGGAACTAAAAGGGAAAATTATTTTGCTTGGTGGTAAGACCTATCCTCTGGAGGTACGAGTCATGGACCAAATTCACCCTACTTGGGAAGGAAGACGTAGAGTTTGGGCAAAGGTGCGAGGAGCTATTGAATTTCATTATGATCAGTGGGTTGCTAACACAAACTAAATATGGATTAATTTTGTAGTAACCACTAGAAGGCTTTAATTTGTAATCTAAATATAATTGTACTATTAATTTAGTTGTTCAGATTTATGTATCATTCTTAGTATTGCTGTTTGATGCTGAATTCTTCTATGTATATTTAGTTAATTTAATTCTAGTGGTTTCATTGCTGTAGGCTACATTTAGTGATTCTATCAATTTTGATTTTCAGACTTGGTTCAATATGTCCTTGTCAAGGAGGATTGCAGGCCATAAGGCCTATGTCACCACTCTCAGTGGTAAAGTAAATGATGAATTCCAATCCTCTGACAAAGACTACACTAAACTTAAGGCCTGGAGCCAGCAATTACAGAACCAGCTGACTGTCATGGGAACACTTTATGATTCTTTATTGGAAGCCACAAAGGACGATGATGAATTTAATGAAATTTTTATAGCTAAGACTAAAGAAGAAGAGAGAATTTGCCTACTAATAGCTAAAATTAATTCCTCTCTGAAAAGTGAGTCTACCCATTTAACTTGTTCAAGGGCTGAGTCGAAGCTGCCCACACTTAAACTACCAGAGTTTGATGGCACTTCGGCTAATTGGAATTCCTTCTGGGATCAATTTGTTGCCAGTATTGATTCCAGAAAAGATCTTAGTCCAGTAGACAAATTAAATTATTTAAGAGGAGTGTTAAAAGGTGACGTAAAGAAACTCATCGATGGTTTCAGTATAGAAAGTGATGGATATAGCAGTGCAGTGCAGCTACTTAAGGCAACTTTTGATAATCCTAAGAGAAATCAGCACGAACTTGCAATGCGACTGCTACACCTTAAAACTCCTATTCATACTTGTAATTCCTTGGCCGAATTTAGGGCTAATCTAGAATGCACCCTTAGGAAATTGGAAAAAATGGGGTGTGATTTAAGTAGTTCCAGTTGGCTTATCTCTCCACTAGTAATGAAAAAGTTACCCAGTAAAACTATTGAGAGAATCCAGCATGTAACAAATGAAGATTATCCCCAGCTACAGGAAATTAGGGACTCATTATTAAAAGTTATTAATCATTTAGAGTCCAAAGGGCCTGAAGATTCCAGTACTAAAGGTGCTTTAACTAAAGAGAAGCCTGATAAAGTCAGATTATCTCCTAAATCAATTCCTAAGATTTACCACACTTCAGAACAAGTATCTTCACCCACATCTCCCAAGAATGCTCAGTCACAAACCTCTGCATCGGCTAGTCAGCAGCCAGCTCAGCAGCTGAAGTGTATTTTGTGTGATGGAGCACATCTGTCCAAGAGATGTGAGGCGTATTCAGGTCGTTCTACTCGTGTAGAAAGACTCGAACAGATAGGACGGTGTGGTAGATGTACTTGTAGGCACAAGACTGATCAATGTAACTTCAGTTTGAAAAGATGTGACCTTTGTAAAAAGGGGTTTCAACACAATGTCTTGTGTGATAAGCTGAGTACACTTAATTCACAAATTTGCTCAGTCACTCCAACAAATCAACATATCATCTCAACTGCTTTACCGGTTGGAGCTGTTCATATTATTAAGAATAAATCTCAAATTAAAGCAAAAGTTCTTTATGACCAAGGATCACAGAGGACATTCATTTCTCAGGACCTAGTAAACAAGCTTAAATTAAAGCCTAGTGGTACGATTAATTTACAACTGTCCGGCTTCATTAGTGAAGATCAGAGAAGAGAATATCAGCTAGTTAAGATTACTGTTAAAGCTGGCAGGAAGTACACTAGACTAGAGGCTGTGGTTAGAGACTTCTTACCTAACAACATAAGAACAGATGGTCTAGAGAAGTGCTTGACCTATTTGAAAGATCAACAAATTAAAGTATCTGATCCTGGTTTGACTGATCACATAGATAAAATAGATCTCCTTATTGGTGCTGATTTCTATCCTAAATTAGTTTATGGTCTCATTAAATTCAAGGGCATAAATTTCCTAAAAGTATAAGGAGGATTAGTTGTATATGGCAATATTCCTGACAAGTTTGTAAGTACAAGGAAAGCAATTCAGGTTGCTATGGTAACGAATATATGCTTGCAGCCCTCACTAAATTCAGAAGAGCTTGACATTTCCAATTTGTGGAAAATGGATAGCATTGGCATTAAACCTGAACAGGTAACTCACGAAGAAGCTTTTGTGCTTGAAAATTATAAAAAGACTGTTCAGTACTATGATGACCAATATTGGGTAAAACTTCCTTGGAAAGTCAATCGACCTAGTTTGCCCACAAATTATAAATTAGCTCTTTTTCATTCATTCATTGCCAGACGCCATGTATCCCAGACAGGGTGGCCAAGGGCTTAGAGTTAATTGTTTTACAGGGAGGGGCACTAATCCTCCACCAACCCCACTTGACGTAGGGATGCCAACAGCATCTGGTGTTCCCCGGCGGTCACCCATCCAAGTACTAACCAGACCCAACGTTGCTTAACTTCGCTGATCGAACGGGAAGCGGTGTACTCAACGTGGTAGCCCGCTCTTAATTGCCTAAATTCAAATTTAAAGAGACTTAAAGGTGAAGGAGATTTACTAGATAAATATGATCAGTTAATCAAGAGTCATTTAGAAAAGGGGTTTATCGAGGAAGTTAAGCAGGCACAGGTTGGACAAAATACTCATTATATTCCTCATTTGGCAGTAATGAGAGACAGTAAGACTACACCTGTGCGAATAGTATTTGATTGTAGTGCCAAATTAGGCTCCCACACTAACAGCTTGAACGATTGTTTGTACACTGGTCCAACTCTAACCAAAAATCTATTAGATGTGCTGCTAAAATTCAGAACTAATGAATATGCCTTTACAGCAGACATCAGCAAAGCTTTTTTACGGATAGGACTTCAAGAAGAAGACAGGGATTTCACCAGATTTTTGTGGCCAAGTAATCCTCATGATGATAACAGTTCTCTGGTAATGTACAGATTTAAATTAGTCCTTTTTGGAGCCACTAGCTCACCCTTCTTGTTGCAAATGACGCTACATTATCATTTAGAGCAGCAAAAAGAAAATATAGAAGTGGCTAACCAAATTAAAGATTCGCTATATATGGACAATCTTCAGGGGACTGTAAATACTGAAGAGGATCTAAAGAAATTTCATCTGATAGCCAACAAGATTATGCAAGAGGCTAACATGCCATTGCAGGAGTGGACATCTAACTCCACGGAAATAAATTCTGATTCTGAAGTCTGTAATAAAATATTAGGATTGTGGTGGGATCCAGACATTGATGTCCTTAATGTAAAAAAGGTAGAGTGGGATACAGTTGGTAGCAAAAGATCTTTATTAAGTAACATTAGTAAAATTTTTGATCCCCTAGGACTAATTTCTCCCCTAACTATTCCTTTAAAAATTCTAATTTAACAAACATGGACCAGAAAATTAGGCTGGGATGACCCTTTACCTACAGACTTGCTGGAGAGTTGGGAAACCCTCTCAAAAGAATGCAACAACCTAGCAAGTGTTAAATTTCCGAGAATGGTGGGAAAAGAAGGTTCTTCCTATGATTTACATCTGTTTTGTGATGCTTCACCCAAGGCTTATGGAGTAGTTGCTTACATCAGTAATTATGAGGATGTTCCTATAATTTTATCTTCTAAGGCAAGAGTAGCTCCTCTAAAAGGTAAAACTTTACCTCAGTTAGAACTAACAGCCATGTATGTAGCAGTCCATTTTGGGGTGTATATCAGGAAGACCTTAAGTAATATAAAGATTAATACCACCTATATATGGTCAGACAGTGAAGTAGCCCTTCAATGGGTAGTGAACAATAAAAGTAACATCTTGTATGTCAAAAATCGAGTACAAGATATGAGAGATGCTGATCCTGACTGTTATTATCTCCATCTCACAACTAAAGATAACCCAGCTGATTTGTTAACTAGAGGCCTAACTTATGATAAATTTATAAATAGTGACTCCTGGTTTCATGGTCCGGAATGGTTGAATAATAAAGATCTTTGGCCAGAACAGAAATTTAAGACGAAGATGGAGCCTAATGCGCTGACTGTCCTAGAAGTTCAGGAAAAAGAACTTGAACCCTTGTTTGATCCGGAAAGAGTTGGTAGTTGGAAGAAGTTAATAAAGATCACCAGTTTGGTTTTCCAATTTTTGCAAAAGATTAGGGGGAACAAAACTCTAAACCTAATGAAACCCCAACAATATTGGTTGCTATACTTACAGAAGAGTAGCTTCCCCGAAGTTTACCAATATTTTCAGAAACCACTTGTAACAAGGATGCCAGATTTGGTTAAGAGTTTAAACTTATTTGAGCATAATGATTTGATCAGATGTAGTGGTAGGCTGGACCAAGCTGGTCTCCCCTTTCACACTAAATTTCCACTGTTGTTGCCTAGACAGCAACATTTGACAAAATTATTGGTCCTATATGCTCATGAAACCACTTTGCATGGTGGTGTTTCTGATACATTGTGCAAATTGCGAGAAAACTTCTGGATCCCTAAAGGCCGACAAGATGTGAAATCTACAATTAAATCCTGCTATACATGTAAGAGGTTAGAAGGACGACCGTATCATTATCCTTCACCACCACCCTTACCTAAAGAGCGGGTGGAAGAAGCTAGACCCTTTGAAATAATCAGTTTAGATTATACAGGCTATATGGAAGTCTTGAAACCAGACACCCTACAAGAGCAAAAGGTGTATGTGGTACTGTTTACTTGCGCTGTCACCAGGGCAGTTCACCTGGAGTTGGTCACAGATTTAACTGCTGAAACTTTTTTGAATGCTTTTAGGAGATTTGTGTCGAGAAGATCTTGCCCGAAATTAATTATCAGTGACAACGCTTCTAATTTTAAATTAGGATCCGAACTTCTACAGCAGGTCCTGCAGAGTGCGGAAGTCCAAGATGAATTCACCAGCAGAGAATGTGAGTGGAAATTCATACTGCCGAGAGCTCCATGGTTCGGTGGTTTCTATGAGAGACTAATAGGCATAGTAAAAGGGTGTCTTAAAAAGGTATTATTCAGAAAACCAGTAAACATGGATGATTTACACACTATAATTACGGAAGTGGAATGCCGTGTTAACAACCGCCCCTTAACGTATGTCCTTAACAGCCTCGATGAGCCAGAAGCCCTCACTCCTTCTCATCTTATTTGTGGATATCGATTGGACTCCTTGCCTGCAATAACTACGGCACCCTATGATTTGGATCCCTCTTACGTTGAAGCTGATAAATTGAACACTAAGTACCATCAGTTATCCAAATTGATTAACAAATGGCAGGATTAGTGGAAAACTCAATATTTGTCATCCCTTCTCGATAGACATGTACACCAAAAGTCGGCTAATAAAACGGATGTTGATATTAAGGAGGGGGATGTAGTGTTAATTCACACTGATAAGTCAAGGAATAGTTGACCATTGGGGAAAGTTATTGAATGCTATCCGGATAAGCAAGGGATAGTTCGTACAGTGAAGTTAAAGACGGCCCAAAGCCTTGTACTCAGGACTATCAATAAATTATATACATTAGAAACAGCCGTGAGTTCCCGTCCGGAGGTGCTTAATACAGCACTCAGGGACGTTACTCATGGCCGTAGGGATACAGATGCGGGAAGCTCAGATAGACCACATCGGGGAGCCGCACAACGGTTCCGAGCTCACCTGCGGGAGTTAATTAAACGGGGTGATGTTTAGATTTCTTGGCCCCCAGGATGTCGGAAATTTAGGAATAATTCCTCCCATTTTCTATTTTAGTTGGTGATGGGCAGTCGTATTTTGGAAGTATAATGTATTATACGTAACCCAGGGTGATGAGTATATAGGATTACGTATATTTATACTATGGTTCATAATTTAGTCTTTTTCCCAGCCATGGATGGAATGTGCACATATGCATTTTTAGTTATTTGATTGGTGGATCGCCTCTGTTCTTCTCTCCAGAGGTCTAAGTTTTAGTCTCGGCTAGGCCTCGGTCAATTACGAGTCTCGAGACCTCAGTTGTTCGGGCTCTCGCCCACGCTCTCAGTCCTAATTCATTGAGTCTTAGTCTCAGATGATCTCGAGTCGAGTCAGAGGCAGTCCCAGTCATGCCTTAGTCATGCTTGGAAGCAGTCTAACCACTCTCGTGGTACTGAGAGAGAATTCAGTTGGGACAGACTGGACTGATTAATTAATTTACGACAGTGCTTCCTCCTAGATGGGAATGAATATTATCAATTCATTTTAATTTATAGTGTAAATAGTAATGCTTGCGTAAAAAGTACGTATTTGGTCCAGGCCGTAACCTCCAGTAATCCGCCAAGCACTAGCAACAAGCAACATCTTCAACAACTCCGACCATATGGCAACAACCTACAAGCCTCTCTATTGCTACTCTTAAGCTAAGTAACTAAATGACCCTTAGTGGCGAAAGACTGGGCGAATAATATTTCACCAGGGTTTCCAGCTTTTATTTGAGGATCCTTAAATAGATCGTTTAGTTGCTTAGTAGGGAACACAACCTACACGTCATTACGATCCAGGTGAGTCCTGGGAGTAAGACATATATATCCGGACAAATTATGTAGTGTTGTAGGCCTATTTTTGTCTTGTTTAGTGCAAGTGATTAGCCAGTTAAATATTTACGACACTACCGGGGGTATATTCTAATTTTTTTTAATTTTTCCCCCACAATGGGTTAATAATCTACCACCTACATCCTTTACCCCATCACATTTCTTTCCCCATTCATTTCTACATTTCCGCACCTCTTTCCATAATAACTTTATATTTTCAGGGTAGTTCGCATTCATTTTTCTTCCTAGATCCTCATTTACCTCCTTCTTTTTCCTCTTCACTAGTCTCTGTACGTGCTTCTTGCTCTCAACATATTCAGTTCTTATTTCAACTGAACCCCTGTTCTGTAACCACTTTGGCCACTTCTTCCTCTTTTCCTCCACAGTGCTATACTTTTTTTCTTTGTTGTTCCTCTTGCCACACCACAGACTGCTTCAGCATTCCTAACTAAGCAATCCCTATATGTATTCCACAGGATGTCCTGATCCATTTCATTCCAATTCAGTAATTCTAACTCTTCTTCTACTTTGGTCCTGTAATCATCTGCCATTTCTTTGATCCTCAGCTTCTCGACTTTCACTCTTTCTCCCTGACTGCTCCTCTCTCTCCTGATCCACCTCACTCCTCTCAGCTTGATCTGGCATACACAATCATATGATTTGACAGACCTCCACATCGTCCTCTCATGGCCCTTGTATCAGCAACCATTCTCATCATCAACCTCTCTACGTGTAGGTAATCAATCAGGCTTCTTTCAACACGATCCCAGTTCACTCAATACCATGTATATTTAAGTGCATCTCTGTGTTTGAAATACGAGTTACAAATGCACAACCTCCTCTCCTGACACATATCCTTTAGTCTCTTCCCATTATCATTTTCTTAAGGTACTCCATAATAACCCATTATGCCATCCTCAGGACCAGTGCCTATTCTTCCATTCATATCCCCCATTACAATCACTTTATAGCTCCTGGTCATTTCTTCTACTACTTTACCCAGCTCATCTGAAAATCTGTCTTTCTCTCACTCCTGTCCTCACGTGGTGCATATGCTACAATTATTGCCATTTTCACCTTCACAAACTTGAACTTGACACACACACACACCTCGAGCTGACACATTTGTAGTCTCTCATTCCTCTCTGCCATACCTCATTCATCAACAAAGCAACTCCTTCCTTGCATCTTCCTCGCCAATTCATTCCTGATCTTACACATTTCACACCCTCCCACTCTTCCACTACGGTACACACCCTTTCATCTTCGTTTCACACAGTGCCACCATGGCATATCTTGCATGCTTGAACACATTCACCACTTCCACCCTCTTGCTCTCCTCATTCACACCTCTCACATTCCACATGGCCATGCGTGTCTGCCCATTTGGTTGGGGCCCTGGGCAGGTATTGGGCCCTCCAAGGCTCTCTGAAACAACTGCCATGATTAAGTGATTTTGGATAGGGGAATCTGGGGGACACTTAACCCTGCCAGAACCCCCGGCTATATGGTTACCACCCAGCAATGTAAATGGTTTCCTGGGTACAGGAAACCATTTGGCTTCTCACTCAGTGTAGAGATCATATGGCACCTCTATATTGAGTGGATGATGGGCACCCCACCTACCACTAATATATATATAGAGAGAGAGAGAGAGAGAGAGAGAGAGAGAGAGAGAGATTTTTATTTTTTTACTACGATGTAAACAGTAATTCAACAAGTATCCGTATCTTTTTTACTCTATTTTTTCCCAGATTTTCGTTTTTAACTGTTTATTTCAGGTGAGTGGTGCGAAAAGACTATGATGCAGATTAACATAATTTCCATAGCACTTCATCTTGACTAGTACCAAATATCAGAGCTCATCTATTGCTACAGCTCAGCATTCATGATGGAGAGATGGCATTTTTTTTTTTAACTAAGTTAATGTAGAAAGAGTGATAACCATTCGTCTAACATTTTGCCTAAATACGCCAAACAGCATATTCCGAGTGACTATGGTGATTTCGTAACACCTCATCTTTAGCGATTTGGTCTGGATGTTACACCTAAACATTCTCCTCTGTGATTTTTGTAATGCTGTGATATCAACTTTGTTTGATATAACAAAAAAGAGGACCACGAAATCTCCAAAGCAACTTAGATCAGTATAATAGCAAGGAATGTCAAGAAATTGCTTCTTTACTGCAGTGTTATTCAGTAAATAAAATGATAACCAGAGGAACAGTGGTGTTCCTCAGGGCTCTGTCCTATCACCAACCCACCTCCTTTAATTCATCAATGATCTTCCAAGCTGTACATCTAATCTTATCCATTCGTACACTGATGATTCCACCCTTCACCCTTCCATTTGGATTCCGCAACGTCCATCTAGCAGTTCCTTCAACAAACAAGGGATGAGGCAATGCCACACCTAATGTCTGACCTGGCTTGTATCTCTGACTGGGATAAAAATAATTTTGTTGTTTTTAATGCATCAAAGACTCAGTTTTTACACTTATCAACCTGTCAAAATCTCCACAGGAGTACCCACTAATGTTTAACCCGCTCCATCCCGACGTTTTTGGACCTCTTTTTTTTTTTTGGCTCAAACATCCGTTTTTGGTGAGAAACATCGAAAATTCATAAAGAAATCGCTCACCTGAGGTTTAAAATACCGGATTTAGGTGCGAGTACTTCCTTATCTGACTGGGTTTTCTAACAGGCTGGCACCAAAGAAAATGAATTCTATGGGAGGGTAACTATTTTATCCACTCATAAACAGTATTTATTTATTTACTTGGTACGAATTTGTGTAGTACAAGAGTATATTGGTTTTCAAACAGTAATATAGGCATTATAAGCATTGTTTCACTCACTAACTCATCACCATTCAGACCTTTTTTTTCCCACATTACCTGATCATCATTTCTGACTGTTTCTTCCTCTAATGCTATGTAAACTTTGTCCTCCACATTGTCATCAATTGGGGAATCACTCTGGCCCTGAATGTCTTTATTGGCCAGGTCACTGGTAACAGGTGAATTGCCGAGACAATGGCGTGCAGGGGAGGGGGGAGAGGTTATGTGGTGTAAGGCATTGTTCCTGCTTGGCATCTTGTAGAGGAATAGAGGAAGGTGTCCCGTGTATACATGCCAAAAATCACTCGCGAAATCGCTCGCGAAAATTGAAAATTGTGCAAATTAGGGACCTTGCAATGTTGCCGCATTAATTCACGTCACCGGGACGGCTCGGGTTAATAATATTCAGCTCAAACTTGCATCATCCTTGAACACGCTTGGGCTTTCAATCAAGCGGAACTTATCTTGGAAAGATCATATTGCATCTCTTGTAAAATCTGCTTCCAAGAGATTAGGTGTGCTAAGCCGACTCCGTGCCTTCTTTACCCCTGCACAGTTGTTGACTTTATACATGGGTTTTATTCTCCCCTGTGTAGAGTACAACTCTCATGTGTGGGAAGGCTCCCCACATACAGCTTTTCCCAATAGGGTAGAGTCAAAGGCTTTTCATCTCATCAACTCTCCTCCTCTTACTGGTTCCTTTCAACTTCTGTCTCTTCACCACACTGTTGCCTCCTTATCTCTTTTCTTTCACTACTTCAATGTCACTGCTCCTCTGAACTGTCTGCTTGCTTCCCTCCACCTCTATGACAGGTGCATAGTACTTGTCTAGCAACAAACTCTCATCCTTTTCTGTCCAACTCTCTAATGCAAGAGTTAACTGTTACTCCCAGTCCTTCATTTATGCAACAGGTCAACTCTGGAGCTGTCTCCCTCTGTCTGAATTTCCTACTGCCTATGATCTCCAATCTTTCAAACGCAGTGTGTCCAGGCATCTCAAAATGAAGGGATCTTGAATTTGGCTCTCTTTTGTGTTGTTTTTTGTTTTTTCTTGGAATTAACTATTTTGTGGGCTCAGCCTTTGGTTCCTTCTTCCTCGAGTAAAAAAAAACTTAGCCAAGGAATACTGCTTATTTCAAATGTTTCATGTCCTATTTGCAAGGATCAATAATACTATGTGAATATGCATTGTCTGTGTGTGATTGTCCTTCCATGTTTGATCCCTTAGATTTCAATGTGCCATGCATCATAAGATGTGGAATGAAGCACTATCAGCGATGGTGTAAATTATAACTTTGTGCGGTCAGTGTTGCGCAAGTCATGCACACTGTTGTGCCCAATTTTTGCAAGGCATAAAAACCCTCTAAATGTCATACCATTGGCAGGAATGAGCTAAAATTTCACATGGGCATGCCCGGGTATGACAGAGCAGGTCCATGTCAAGTTTGGAGTCAGTGCATGTCTCTGGGACAAATGCTTAGCAACCCAGTTCGCTAAGCACATGTTCAGGGTATTCAGTGCTCTATTCAGTGTCAAGTACTCATACAGTTTTATTAACCCACCGCATCCCGGCAGATTTTTCACCACTGACCGCCCCCTAATCCCGGCAGATTTTCAAAAAGTTTTTTTTGGGGGGGCTAAAACCTCCGCTTTTTATGAGAAACATCGAAAATTCGGAAAGTGCTCAGCTGAGTTAAAAAATACCAAATACAGGTAACAGTACCCCCATCTTGGTACCAAGTTCTCTCAGGCCAGGCTCCACAAAAGAGGTTTTCTTGGGAGGGGTAACTATTCCAAACCACTCAGTATATGTAAATATTTATTTATTTGGTACGAATTTATATGGAGTACAAGAATATATTGGTTTTCACACAATAATATAGGAGATATAAGCACTGTTCGCTCACCAAAAACATCAACATATGGCACCTTCCTTTATGACGTTACCGCCTCATCACTTCTGTTTGTTTCTTCCTCTGGCTTCTTTCTTCCTTTGTCCTCCACCTTGGGAATTACTTTTGCCTAGAATTTAGTCATTGGGGAGAACGTGGTGCGATATGTCTTTACTGGCCAGGTCACTGCTAATGGGTGAGCTGCTGAGAAAATGGCATGAGGGGGGGGGAGAGGGGGGTCAGGTGGGGCCACGCATTATCCCCGCATGGTGTTGGGTAGAGGAAGGTCTCCCACACATGTCTATCAAAAATCACCCGTGAGACTTGGAATTTGTGCAAATGACGGACCTCACAATTGCAAACCATATGGATGTCATTGGGTGTCACCGTGATAAAACGTGGCAACGTATCCATACGTCATCAGGATGCCTCTGGTTAAAACTGCGTTCACGTTGCTGATACCGATACAGCTTCTTAAAACAACCTAATCTAAGAGTTGTTTCAGGTGGAGGAAAAAATATATGTATATGTGATGACTGCCTCCTTTTTAAAACAGCAAAGCAAATCAGGGCAATATAATAGTTCACTTCCCATTAATTATGTGACTTCTATTCTAAACTGATCTCTGTAAGACATTAACTTACTTCTTCTAAACTCCAGTTTCTTACTAAGACCAAGTTGTGATACTCCTAATGGCATCTCCCGCTCTGTATCCTTCCCCTTACTCTACATGTCTATTTCACTCCATATGTGGATGATGTATTTAGTTTAGAAAGACCATACTAGTTCTTGCATTTCCAAACTTCCTATGCCCCCAGTCTCACCACAGATACTTAAAAACATATTAGCAAAAATATTTCACACAAGTTGCTGCCGTTCAATATCCTTCCTACAGATTTAATATGTTAATGTTTATTAATCAATTACTATTGATAGTGGCTAGAATCAATATGCTCTTTAATATTTACCACTCTGGTCAGACTATATATGTCCTGTGTCTTACCATAACTGTTATCAAATTGGGTTGTGTAACTCTCGGTATAAACTTACACGGGTGTTCGTGTAGACATATTGATGTTGATGGCCATGGTGTTCATCATGGAGAATGTCCAGTAAGAGGCGAGCAGAGCCCCGAGGTCGTCCCTGGGCAGGCGAGTGAGCACCAGCAGCCGGGTGGACCACACCAGGAGGCGGCCCTTGAGGGACCAGTGGGCGAAGGTGGTGAGGAAGGCTAGATCGTCACTCACTACCACCACTGTCACACACAACGACACCTGCCGCAGCTGATGACGTCACAATGTTACAAGGTACCTGAGTGACCTACCTGCCTCAGCAGTAACGTAACAGTGACCTGCCCACCTCAGCAGTAATATAACAGTGACCTATCTGCCTCAGCAGTAATGTATCAGTGACCTATCTGCCTTAGCAGTAATGTAACAGACACCTACCCACCTCAGAATTAATGTAACAGTGACCTACCTGACGAGCCTGGCTGACCACCAGGGAGAGCTGCTGCTGCGTCAAGTTAGCATCCTGGCCACCCACACCCACAACAAACACACCCACACCCAACCACTCTCCATTATCACCCATGTACTGAAACACAACATAGAGCCATTACCCTCTACAAATGCTGGACCAGAATAGAGTCCATCTGTAGCTTACACTGGAACGTATAAGTTTCATTAGGGTTATAAGAACATGGAATTCAACCACAAGGGCTGAAATCATGAAGATTTCAGGATAAATTTCTTGGTCGACTTTTTTTTCCCCAGCAAACTACACTACTTTTATGAGAGAGAGAGAGAGAGAGAGAGAGAGAGACAGACAGACAGACAGACAGACAGACAGAGAATTAACTGTATAATGACTCCATGGTATACTTTATTTCTGTTGACAAGAGTGGGTACTGATGTGACGCCATCTGTCAGAAAGAGTAGGAAACACTTGTCCAGTTCTGTTTTCTTGAGCGTGGCCTCCATTGCCTGACTCTCGTATTCTGCCACAGCCCATTTGTCTGTTAAGAAAAAATAAGAATCACAACTATGATTATATATATACATATACATATATATATATATATATATATATACAGAGGTGGGCACCGGTACACAAAAAGTACTGTCGGTACCGGTACCGGTGCTTGCCTAAAATTGTAGTGTCACTACCGGTACTGGTACAAAAAAAAAAAAATAAATACCGAGTACCGACTCGGTACGCGGTACTCGGTACATGAATATGAATCAAGCAAACTTGTTCAGTATTTTTTTTTTTTTTTTTTTTTTTTTACCACACTGAGGACCCAGAGACCAGTCTTGTCAGCAGAGCCGGACCTGAGGAGATACGAAAGATGTTGTCAGACAATTGTCACAGTCACATTAACCCGTCACGTCCCGAAGTTTTCCGCACCTCCGACATCCCCCAGTCCCGAGGTATTTTCGAATTTGATTTTTTTTGGCTAAAATCTTCGCTTTTGGTGAGAAACATCGAAAATTCATAGAGAAATCGCTCACCTGAGGTTTAAAGTGCCCAATCCAGGTAGGAGTTCCTCCTTACCTGAGTGGGTTTTCTAACATGCTGGCACCAAAGAAAACGAGTTCTATGGGAGGGTAACTATTTTATCCACTCATAAACGGTATTTATTTATTTACTTGGTACGAATGTATATGTAGTATGACAGTATATTGGTTTTCAAGCAGTAATAAAGGCATCATAAGCATTGTTTCACTCACTAACTAATCACCATACCTGACCTATTTTTGCCACACTACCTGATCATTATTTCTGGCTGTTTCTTCTTCTAATGCTATGTAAACATTGTCCTCCACATTGTCATCAATTGGGGAATCACTCTGGCCCTGAATAACTTTACTAGCCAGGTCACTGGTAACAGGTCCTTTGCCAAGACAATGGCATGAGGGGGGGAGGGGGGAGGTTATGCAGTGTAAGGCATTGTCCCTGCTTGGTATCTTGTACAGGAATAGAGGAAGGTGTCCCGTGTATACATACGAAAAATCACGTGCGAAAATTGAAAATTGTGCAAATTAGGTACCTTGCAATTGCACGACGTACTGGTACGTCGCCGGGACTGGCAAATGCAAATCGTGGTGACGTACCCATACGTCGTCGGGACGGGGCGGGTTAACCATGGGGTGACTAAAGCATAATGTTTTGCGACAGTTCAGTCCTTTGCTTTCAGTACATAGACTACTAAACTTTAAGTGGCCACTGTAATTCACATTCTTATATTTTTAGTGTTTATCAAAATAAACACAATTTATGACTATGTAGTGTCATTACATGCACAATAATCTGATTAATAATTACACATTACACTTCAGTCTTCTTTTCCAGTGTTGCCCTTTCAGTGGTGCTGCTCTCCGCTTTCTCTAGCTTGCTGTCCAGTAGTGACACCATCTTTTCCACCGTCCTCCTCATTTTCTCTGTATCGTAGGAGGCAGACTCAGGTAACCACGCCAACCACGATAGCTTGAATTGGGGATGAAAGGCAGCAGCAAGCAGGCAGTCAATGTCCTGTAAACGATGGCCGAACCTGCCTTCCACACCCCTAATCACTGCGTTCACTAGAGGCAAGCACACCGTCAGATCGGCGCTTTCCTTCACCTCTTTTAATTTCTTGAAGCACATGACAAGGGTCAGCAACAGCATTCCCATGTATGCTTTCTCTCATTTTCTTTTCTATTTTTTTTTATCACACAATGAGTGAATATAGATAAAATGTACTGGCACCGAGTACCGACAAAATATGCTTGAAAATGTACCGTCGGTACCAATTTCGGTACATGTCGAAAAAAGCAGTGTCACTACTCTACCGGTAGTCAAATTGTAACTCGGTAATGTAACTCAGTACTGCCTACCTATGTGTATATATATATATATATATATATATATATATATATATATATATATACAGAGAGAGAGAGAGAGAGAGAGAGAGAGAGAGAGATACAGTATATACTCTATACAGGCATCATTTTTTCCTCAGCTTATACTCGTGTCAGCTTGTCCTTCCATCGTCATTCACAAACAGAACTCCTCTTCCCAATTTTGTTTAATATTAAAAATAATCAAAGCTCATCACCCTTTTGGATCATTTGGGGTCCATAATTTCAGCTTTTCCAGCGTCTCTCCATAAAGACAGTTCCCTCAAGCTTGATATTATCCTTCTGGCCATCTTCAATATCTTTTCTACTTAATTAACATGTTTCTTTAACGCCATGACTAAGATGATTTGCAATGGGCAGGAACATCGGGTATGGGAATGCTTCAGTTAAAATAAATTTTAGGAGTACATGAGCTCCAGCCGTAGATGTATGGAAAACGAGCATGAGAGTACCAGTAATGCAATCATAGTTTAACCCCTCCCGTCCGGCAGATGTCACGAGCACGTCATCCAGCTGGGCATTCCAGACATTAATTGGCAAAATCGTCTATGTTTAAACCTTCATATCTCACTTAATTCTTAACCAGTTATAATAAACAAGGTCTCATATTACTCAACAATCCTACGACTTCAAGTTGATTGCATCAGATGGTCTGTGAAGTGCTTGTAAGGAGAGTGAGTGAGCGGAAAATGAGGGCAATTTTTGTTGTTATTTTTGGTGTCCGTATGCGTGACGGAGGTTCGGTGACAACAAAGGCTTACATTAGCCCACCGCAATGATAACACTTCGATGACAATTCCAGAAGAGCAAAATCCACTACAAACACTATTTACATGAATAAATTTCCATAGTCGGTCGTACTTGGTGCTGGTAGGCCGGTAACCTTTGGAGGCTACCACCCCGCCTAACAGACAGACTCTCTCTCTCTTCTCACACACACACACAAGAGATGTACAGTATGTTTGTTTTGCATTGTCGCTCGATTTTGGCAGTAGAAGCCTGGGTATTACAACTGCTAGAAATAATACTATTATTACTACTACTACAACTACAATTACCACTACGACAACTACTACTAATACTACAACTACTACTAATACTACAATTACTACTATTACTACCACACCTACTACATATACTATGACTACTAGTACCACTACAAGTAGTACTACAAGAAAACTTTAAAAATATTGTGAACAAAGTACCGGTAGTTATTTACGTATTGCCCATAGTCGGAAATACATACCACAATTACTTTATCATTCCTGTGATTTGTACTTTTTCATCATAAGAAATATGTATAAACAAATATTCTCAGTATAAAATACACAACGACTTGATCATGAAACAAACTTTCTACTTTCATTGTTCACATAAATGTATGCACAGCAGTGAAATTATTAATTTCAATTACACAAAAGACAGCACACCGGTATGTACAAAACTAACACTAACTTTTACATAACACCCAGATGCCTTATAGACAGACACTCTCTCTCTCTCTCTCTCTCTCTCTCTCTCTCTCTCTCTCTCTCTCTCTCTCTCTATCACACACACACACACACACACACACACACACACACACACACACACACAAGAAGATGTATGTTTGGCTTGCATTCACTCGATTCTGGCACCGCTGTGCAACTAGAAGTCTGGTATTACAACTACCACAAATAATACTATTATTACAACTACTACTAATACAACTACCGCTACTGCAACCACTACTAATACTACAACTACCACTGTTACAACTGCTACTAATACTACTACAACTACCACCACTACTACAAATAATACCACTACTACTACAACTACTACTACTACTACTACATAAAACCTACAAAAAAAAAAAAATTGTGAACAAAATATTTATACACATAGCCCATTATCGAAAATACTGTACGTTCCACTATAACATTTTTTTCCCTCTTAAAAATACACACATGAAAGTTTTCAATAAAAAATAAGGCACTGATTTCATCATGATATACTACCTGCTTCCATTATTTCCTTAAATAGACAGAGGGGAAGCGCGAGGTACCACCCATCCTCCTCCCTCCCTCCTCCCTTTCTCCACCACAATTTCCACTATAATTTTTTTCCTGTGATTTGTACTTTTTCATCATAGCAAACATGCATACAGGAAACTTTCAATAAAAACTAAGGCACTGATTTCATCATGAAACAAATTTTCTGCTTCCATTATGCCTGTAAATAGAGAGGGGTGGTGCGAGGATAAACACAATTCGTTTCCTCCTCCCTTCTCCCTCCCTCACCCACCTCCTCCCTTCTCCCTCCCTCCTCCATCTCCTCCCATTTCTCCACTCCCTACCTCCTCTTCCATCTCCTTATCTTTGCCAATATCCCCCTTTCTAGGATCATTAATACCCTCTGAACCATTCCCAACATTGGAAATAGCAGATCAAAGTACAGGGGGAAATGATGGGCACACAGTGGAGGAATCATGTGATCCACCCTCCTCACATGACACATAAATATCGACACTCATTATGATGGTTGCTTTCCTTAACCCCTTAACCGCGGGGCGTCACTTTCATGACGCTCGGGAGCAAGGGATCATACCGCGGGCGTCGCTTTTGTGATTCTGTGTTATTTTGAATTCACCCGGGCTTCCAAGTGGGGGCTTGTATCATCTATCAGTACTGCCAATGTCCAACACTAGTCAGCTCTCCTAATCTCATCTGTACTCCCATCCATTGTTGACAATTTAGCCATTTCTCCCCGTTCTTGACTCCCCTCCCTACCCCCCTTCCATTACCCTATCCTCTCGCCTGCCCGGCCGTGCTACACTAAGTAAATCTTCCCTGGAATTTTTCACTGATTTCATCCATTGAAATAAGCCCTATGTCCTATTCTTATACCAAATAATATATACAAGAAAGAAATAAGGTAAGTGAGAGTGCCATACACCTGGAATTGGCTAATTATCACTTGACAACACCTCACGTGCACTCGTTCGCTAATTTTCACTGTTTTTTTCCCCTTGAAATATGCCATATAATCTATTTTCGTAATAAATATACATGTAAGGAGGGAAGGGAGAAGCCTAAGTGATATTTACATTCACCTAGAACTGCCTAATTTATAATGTATTGTCTAGATTTCCTGCCAATCACTTGAGTGCTAGGCATAGCTGTTTCAAGAGCTAACATTGGTAGCACTGAATATCCCCTATGTAGGCCTCTACCCCGGCCCTCCGTTATCAGTTTACTCTCATCTTCCGAAGTGGGGGTACGTGTTTCTTCTTGCTGACTTCAAGGACTTTTTCACCCCCATGCAAAGGGCCCTGTGACCTTTACCCCCTACTAAACCTCGTGTGGAAAGAGGTAAAGGGCTGACAATTGATAAAAGAGTGACTACGATCTTTCTATTGAGTAAAACAGTGCAAGTGGAATTGTAAATAATGTGTAAACAGCAAGTGAAAGTAATGAATGTAAATATACGTGAACAATGGAAAATAGTTTTATAAGTTACTTCAAGTGACAGTGCATAACACAGTGTAAATAAAATGGAAATGTAAATAACGTAAATAAAATAGAGAACGTAAATAGAAATGTAAATGAGTAGTATTATAAGAATACGAGTATATACCCTAGGAGTAATGAAAGTGAAAATTTCACTCTAGCATATCTGAATGCTATGAGTTATGAGAGTGAAGATGAAAGTGACATTCAATCTCAATGCTAGTATACAGGATGAGAAAGTGAATGCTACGTATTTTACTGAAAGAAATTGAATCCCTACAGTGACAATAAACTAATACTACTGAAGGAAACTTATGGATAAAGACTGTAGATATATATAAGTGTTATATAGTAATAGAAATATAAAGTGTGAGGGGTTTTATGAATAATAAATGACAGAGTGCCTAGAGCGAACTAGCGCAAGTGCGACAATCAGACGCGCTCGTAATTTCCATTGCTTTCACAGTGTTTTTTTTTTTTAGTATGGATCCCAAACTACTTGAAAATTGTAGAATAGTGTTTATAGTGTTTGTATCTGGCTGTGGTAATCATATTACGGGTTGTCGGGAAGTGTAAAGTGGAGACTTCATTACCCTACTTCAGAGGTCTCCACAAGTCCTACGGTAACCGACGAAGGCTCAACAATCATTCCAGGAGAAAGCTGAAGGTATGTGCCATAAGCATATGTAATTTTATTATTCTAGGACTAATAACTGATTTTTGGCAAATATTTTTTGAGAGTCTGTCGGAGCCCAAATAACCCCGCGGGACACGCAAGTCATTGGTAAACAAGCCCGCGGTGTAGGGGTTAACCCCTTAACCATGGGGCGTCACTTTCATGACGCTCGGGAGCAAGGGATCATACCGGGGGGGCGTCACTTTTGTGATTCTCTGTTACTTTGAATTTGCCTGGGCTTTCAGGTGGTGGCTTGTATCATCTATCAGTACTACCAGTGTCCAGCTATACTCAGTTCTGCTAATGTCACCTGTACTCCCATCCACTGTTGACAATTTAGCTGTTTTTCTCCTGTCCTTGACTCACCCCCTCCTTAAACTCCTATCACACATACGCTACTCAAGGCCCGACCGCGGCAGGACTCAAGGTCGTGTCCTTGTTTGCTCCCACACCTCCTGACTGGCCCTGAATCTAATTTGCTCATGACTGCCTCATGACTGGTCGTGACGTCCTCAAGAACACGACCAGATCACAAGGAGACTGCGAGGTGACTGCAAGGCAACCACGAGGCAACGGAGCAACTAGTATTCAAGTTTGAAGTTTTAACGGATTTTTGTCAGCCACGACCGCCCAAGAATGCAACACAACTGCGTGACGCGTTCGGGGAATGCACGACAACCCCCCCTGAGCCTCCCCTGACCCCTTGCCGACCCCCCCACGATGGCAAGTGCTGGCCTATCATGCTTTATACGCCGCTCGCTCGCCGGCACGCAGTTGCCATGTGTGACCAGTGTTGCCAGATCACTGACCACACGAGGTTTCCCACCAGGACTCTTGGCGCACTCTTTGCGTGGTCTGGGATCAGTCCTAGCCCAATCGTCATGTGGTCTGCTTGCAGTTGTCACGTGGTTGTGAGCCATGATTCCGAATCACCGACTGGACTGTCAAAATGCATTGCATGGTTGGCTTGGGGTCTTGTTACGATCTGATCGTGGTCTGGTTGTGGTAGGCAACTCGTTAGGCAGTCTTAACTTTTTTTTTTGTCGGCGACTGCATGCTGACACTCAATGAACGCATCACATTGCATCCAATTGAGCTAAGACTGCTTCACGACTGACCTACGACACTCCCAACTACGATGCAACTGTGACCCGTCTTTTGGCAAGTCGTGAGGCGGCCACGATTTTTTAATGCGCGCATTAAAAATTTGTGAGGCTCGAGGAGTCATTTCAGTGGCTCACGACTGCCCTCCAAAGTCTGGGCTTTGTTGGAGAATCAAAGGACGACCGATGACAAAAGCCGTTACGACCTTGAGTTGCGCTGCGGTCAGGCCTGAGTCGCATATGTGTGACAGGGGCTTTACCTCTCTTCCATTACACACTCCACCTGACTGATTAGCTGCACTCCGCTACGCAAATCCTGGATGGATTTTTCCACTCATTTTATCCATTGAAATGTGCCTATTCTTATACAAAATAATATATAAAAGAAAGAGAAAAGGTAATTGATACTGCCATACATCTGGAATGCATTAATTATCACCTGGCAACACCTCACGTGCACTCGTTCGCTAATTTTCTCTGTTTAATTCCCCTTGAAATTTGCCGTATGACCTGTTCTCATAATAAAAATATATATGAGAAAGGGAGGGAGAAGCCTAAGTGATATTTACATTCACCTGGAACTACCTAATATATTATGTATTGTCTAGATTTCCTGCCAATCATTTCATAGTTTATGTATTAGCAGCTGTCACCACGCTGACATTGGCAGTCCTTCACTGCCCCTATGCCACAGCATTCAGTTTACTGTCGTCTTTCAAGGTGAAACCACGTCAGATTCACGCCTGTCCAATTCCGCCACTTTTTAGCCCCATGCAAAGGGCCCTGTGGACTCTACCCCTACTAAACCTCGTGTGTAGGAGTAAAGGGCTAAATGACTCTGTTATGGAATGTGAACTGGCTAATGTATCAATGATATTGATGGGCAGTGACTACGATCTTTCTGGTGACTCTAAAACTGTGCAAGTGGAAATGCAAATAATGTGTAAATAACTTGTAAACAGCAAGTGAAAGCAATGAATGTAAATATAACTGAACAGTGGAAAATAGTTTTATAAGTTACTGCAAGTGACAGTGCATAATATAGTGTAAATAAAATAGAAATGTAAATAATGTAAATAAAATAGAGAATGTAAATAGAAATGTAAATAAGTAGTAATATAAGAATACGAGTATATATACTAAGAGTAATGAAACTGAAAGTAAAAGTTTGCTCTAGCCTGAATGAATACTGCGAGTTTGAAAGTAAAAATGACAGCTTCGCTCTGTACGCTAGTGTACAGTACGAGAAAGTGAATGCCTGGAGTGAAAATGAACTACTAGTACTGAAAGAAACTTATAGATAAATATTGTATATATATAAATAAGTGTAATAAAATACTAGGAATATAAAATGTGAGTGTGTTTATAAATAATAAATGACAGCTCTGCCTCAGAATATCATCGGGGAACTAGCAAGGGAGGAAAGTTCGTATGCGCTTGTAATTTACATTGCTTTCATAGTGTTTTTTTTTTTTTAATATGGATTCCAAACTACTTTTAATTCATAGAATACTCATAGTGTTTGTACTTATAATATCAGGCAGTGGTAACCATATTATGGGGTATCGGGAAGTGTAAAATGGAGACTTCGTTACCCAACTTCAGAAGTCTCCACAAGTCCTATGGTTGTGACGAAGGCTCAATGAACATCCCAGGGGAAAGCTGAAGGAATGTGCCATAGGCATATATAATTTTAATATTCTAGGACTAATAACTGATTTTTGGCAAATATTTTTTAAAAAGGCAGTTGGAGAGCGAATATCCTCGCGGGATGCACAAGGAATGCAAAAACATCCCCTCAGTGTAGGGGTTAAAGGAAGTCACTTTCTCCACTAACAATTGGCGATAATGTCACCTCGAGTTCTCTCCCTATCGCACTATCAGCAAGGCCTTTTCTTTTCTGGCCATTGAACTTCATTAGTGTTACTGTCAGCTGCTGCTGGCACTCACCCAAGCATCCAGACACAGGGAAAACTTTCTGCATAGATTTATCCATTACGGATGTATGCAGTGACTGCGCTTGACTCAGATGCGTGCAGGAGGGTTGCCAGTGCCTGCATGTGGTGGAAATAACTCGCGGAATATTCAAACAATGCCGCAGTACATTAAATCGTGTATATGTGCACCCCAGACGGCCCCGGGAGGACGTGTAAACATGTCATCTGGACAGGATTGATTAAGGATATGATGGTGATATCACTGCCTCCTTCAGCATTTCACTCATATAATTAACAACCACTCTTATTGTGGTTTTCAGTTATTTTTTAAATCAAATTATTAAGGCCAAAGGGTGACAAACCTAGCAACAGGACCATGAGGCCAAGTATTATATACAGAGGAGTTCGTGTCTCACAGGGGACGTTGTTTTGTTACACACACACACACACACACACACACACACACACACACACACACACACACACACGAGTTTTTCCTAACGCAACATGTGAGGGAAACCACCAGAAAAAGAGGACTTGATGTACCTTCAGTGCTAAATCTAATATTTACTAGGCAAGAAAATGATACTGACAGTTTAATATATCACCCTCCACTCGGCAAAAGCGATCATGCAGTACTAAATTATAACTTCAGGATAGCATATGACATAGTAAACAGCAATGACAGTTACAAAAAGAGCCTAAACTATAAAAAGGGAAATTATCAAGAAGAAGTATTTCTTAGAGGTTGACTGGGAAAATGAGCTTAGAGGACAAAATTTAAAAGCTGTATATAAAAAATTCTGTGAATTTTATGAAATAGGTGTCCAGAAGTACATCCCACAGCACAAAGAGGCAAATAAGAAAATACAGAAATGGTTCAACACAGAATGTAAAAAATCAAAAGAAAGAAGAGATTTGTTGTGGAATAGATACAGAAGACACAATAGTGAAAGGGCGTATAATAATTACAAACAGGAAAAAAACGACTATACAAGAATAAGGAGGGAAGCCCAAAAACAGTTTGAGGAGGATATAATAAATAAAAGTAGTGATCAACCAAAGCTGTTTTACAGCTATATCAGAAGCAAAACCAAAGTAAAAGATATAATACAATCCATTACGGACGAGGGATTCACTTATACACAAGAGAAAGATATTTGTGAAGCACTATATAAGAATTTCCAATTAGTTTTTACAGAAGAAAAAAATTTTGAGAGGGACTATGTGGAACACGCATGTCCACACATACTACCAGATATACAAATAGCAGAAAAAGTAATACAGGAGGAGTTAAGTAGATTACACAGAGGAAAAGCAAGTGGTCCTAATGAAATTTCATGTTGGGTTTAACGAGAATGTGCAAAGGAGTTAAGTAAACCATTATTTTAAATTTTCAAGAAATCCTTGAGTCAAGGTAAACTTCCTGATATTTGGAAAAAAGCAAATATTGTCCCCTTATTCAAGAAAGGAAATAGACAAAATCCACTCAACTACCGACCAGTATCACTGACCAGTGTTGTAAACACGGTATTAGAAAAGCTTATAAGAAAAGTTTGGGTAAATCATCTAGAAGAACACAGTATGATAACAGAAAGACAGTTTGGTTTCAGAAAAGGAAAATCATGTGTTACTAATCTGTTGAGCTACTATGACAGAGTAACAAACACAATACAGGAAAGGGAAGGATGGGTGGACAGTATCTATTTAGATTTCAAGAAAGCTTTTGACACAGTACCACACCAAAGGTTTTATGGAAACTGTACCATCAAGGAAGAACTCGAGGCAAACTGTTTTGTTGGATGCAAGACTTTCTCATAAAAAGAGAAATGAGGACAGTACTAAGAGGAAACTACTCATCATGGAAAGAAGTGACTAGTGGAGTACCACAGGGTTCAGTGCTGGCACCAATCATGTTTTTAGTGTATAAAAATGATATAAACAGTAACACTGGAAATGAGAGCTATCTGAATATGTTTGCAGATGATGCATAAATACAAAGGAGAATTACTAACACAGACTCTTGTAAAGAGCTACAAGAAGAATTAAATAAACTTCATGAATGGAGTAGTACATGGCAAATGGAATTCAATGTGGACAAGTGTCATGTAATCAAGTTTGGTAAAAGTGGAAAAAGACCTGATTGGAATTATAAGTTAGGAAATAAAACCCTATACACATCAGAAAGAGAGAAAGACCTAGGTGTGATTATCAATAACAGACTATCTCCAGGTGACCACATCAGCGAGAAGGTACGGAACATGTATACACTGCATGCAAATATGAGAATAGCATTCACATACATAATGAAGACATGCTAAGAAGGATAATAACATCATTCATTAGACCAACCCTGGAATATGCATCAGTAGTCTGGAGTCCTCATCTCAAAAAGCATATAGACAAGATTGAAAAAGTTCAAAGGGCCGCCACAAGATGGATACCAAGCTTAAGGGACCTAAGCTACGAAGAAAGACTAAATAAACTGAATCTACCAACACTACAGGAGAGAAGGAAAAGAGGTGACATGATAATGCTATATAAGTGCATATCAGGGAAGGAGAAAATAGACATAAATGATTACTTAACATATGGAGAAGCATCAGCAAGAGGACACTGCAAAAAACGCATAAGAAGAGAGGTGATAAAGACGTAAGGAAATTCAGTTTCCCAAACAGAGCAATTGATCAATGGAATGCAGTACCGAATGAAATAGTGTGTGCCAAAACAATTCACAAATTTAAGGATATGTACGATAAATATGGTTTAAGACACGGGACAGTACGAGCTTGACTCATTCCTGTAAAGATACAATTAGGTAAGAACATATATATATATATATATATATATATATATATATATATATATATATATATATATATATATATATATATATATATATATATAAATTATTGTGAGTAGATAATTACATATATCAGTAATGGCCTGTCCCTAAAGTGTTAGGTTCCTGACTGAGGGACACTGAAAATAGTAATGTTGAAGACTTGGCATTAGGACGGCCACATAATTTTCAGAAGTGAGGCACGTCCCCTGCCTCAGAGACTTGCCAGACAGGACAATATCGTAGCTGAAGTCGAGCAGACACAGGACTGTGCCTTCAAACCATAAGTCGATGTCGATGATACTTGGGAGGACGAAAGTGGTTGTAGTGTTGGATGGACACACTCTTGCAATGGAGTGTAGAGAAAAGAGCAGCTGAATATGTCTTCTTTTTGTAGCAGAGGTGGGAGAATGTAGCATCATTAGGTAGAAGCAGTCCACAGGCATTTTTCATTAGGAGATCAACAGTGTCATTGGCTGCAACTGGGACATGCGAAGAAATCCACAACAACAATATGATAAAGAGAATTATTATGAACAGAAACTTACTGACATAATAGTTGTCGAACTAAGCAGTGGCATGTGGTTGTTGGAGATGAGATGATTTGAAGGGCAGACTAGAGTAACAGATAACTACACTATTCAGTCTTCATTGAGAGAGGTGACTAACTGCATACAAGAGTTCTTGTAGCTCATAGTAGGTAGAGGTAGACGAGTTCAGTAGTCTGTGACCAGCCAGCTTCCCTCCAGAGGGTTCAAATCGTGTGACTAGATGGCGCATCCAGGACTCCCATATGCTTGCACAGAACCCTCATTATAGAGACAGTGTACGGTGGGAACTGGGGAAGACACTCTTGCAATGGTGTCAAGAGGTAGTTGTTTCTGGAGATGTGGTAGGTCGGCCTTGAAGGTAGGAATAAAGAAGACTTCAAGATGAGGATTCCTCCAGTTAGGTGGACCATGATCTACTTTTGCCAAGGAACCACTAAAATCATGTCTTTGTAGGATGGAACAGGCTGTGTTAATCCCTCAATGGCCACTGGTGTTGAATGATGTTTAGCTGATAAATGGCCACAGGCATCAAAGGCGTTTAACCGATAAATGGACGCAGGTGTTGTTTGACAGCGGCCTATAAAAAACTGCAAAAATTTCTGGGAAGTGAACGAACGTTCTGAAGGTCTTCAAACTGACCTACACTACACTCCCATACACCTTATCAAGCAGTTCAGAGTCTGCTGCTGTAAGGAGCGGATTTTCGATTTTTTCGCTCCTGGGCATGCCTAAACAAACACAACTACACCCATTATCTTGACCCAGGCAGAAAATATCATCTTTGTCCTCTCCTGCAAAACACACAGAATCACCTGTGAACAATTATGAATTAATACAGGCACAAACAAAAAAGATGTGATAAAAAGTGAAAAATACATTTTTGTCTTGGTATCTTTACCTATTTGCTCAGGTTTGTTGTACTGGTTTGGATCATTCGATACAGTGTGACTTGTAGAAAACTGTGAAAACTTTCGGGAAGTGAACGAACATCTGGGACATGAAACTGACCTTCATGCGCTCGCACCTCATCTGTCACTGTCAGTTCGGCACCTGCTGCTGTGACGAGTGAATGTACGATTTTTTCGCTTGTGGCCATGCCTAACCCCTAAACCGCAGGCTTGTTTTGCTTTGACTTGGGGCTCCTGCGGGCATATTTGCGCTCCGACAGACTCTTTAAGAATATTTGCCAAAAATCAGTTATTAATCCTAGAATATTAGAATTACATATGCATGTGGCACATACCTTCAGCTTTCTCCTGGGATGTTTGTTGAGCCTTTGTCGAGTACCGCAGGACTTGTGGAGACCTCTGAATTTGAGTAATGAAGTCTCCACTTTACACTTCCCGACAACCCATAATATGATTATCACAGCCTGATGTTATCACTAGAAACACTATTCTATGATTCTCAAATAGTTTGGAATCCATACTCCAAAAAAAAAAAAACCCACTGTGAAAGCAATGAAAAAAACACTGTGAAAGCAATGAAAATTAAGGGGGAGTATGACCTTCCCACTAGCGATCGTTCGCCGCTGGTGTTCTGTCATTTATTAATAAAAATCCTCATACTTTATATTTGTATTACTATAATGAATTATATAACACTTATATATATCTACGGTCTTTATCCATAAGTTTCCTTCAGTATTAGTAGTTTATTGTCACTGTAGGCATTCAATTACTCCTTTAGTAAAATGCATAGCATTCACTTTCTCATCCTGTATACTAGCGTGAGAGTGAATGTCACTTTCACCTTCACTCTCATAACTCATAGTATTCATACATGCTAGAGTGAAACTTTCACTTTCATTACTCCTAGTATATATACTCATATTCTTATAATACTACTCATTTACATTTCTATTTACATTCTCTATTTTATTACAGTATTTGCATTTCTATTTCATTTACACTGTGTTAGGCACTGTCACTTGCAGTAACTTTTAGAACTATTTTCCACTGTTCACTTATATTTACATTCATTGCTTTCACTTGCTGTTTACACATTATCTACACATTATTTACATTTCCACTTGCACTGTTTTACTCACCAGAAAGATCGTAGACACTCTCTATCATTTGTCAGCCCTTTACCTCTTTCCACACGAGGTTTAGTAGGGGGTAGAGGCCACAGGACCCTTTGCATGGAGCTAAAAAGCAGCGGAATTTGACAGGCGCGAATCCAAAGTACTTTCAGCTTGAAAGATGACAGAAAACTGATACTGGTGGCCTGCCTCTAGGGGGAGTGCAATACTGCCAACGTCAGCCTTGTGACAGCTGCTAATATATAACTATGAATTGATTGGCAGGAAATCTAGACAATACGTAATAAATTAGGTAGTTCCAGTTGAATGTAAATATCGCTCAGGCATCTCCCTTCCCTCTTGATATATATAATTTTATTACGAGAATTGATTATACAGCACATTTCAAGGGGAAATAAACAGCGAAAATTAGCGAACGAGTGCACGTTAGGTGTTGTCAGGTGATAATTAGCCAATTCCAGGTGTATGGCATTATTCATTCATTCATTCATTGCCAGACGCCATGTATCCCACACGGGGTGGCCAATGGCTTAGAGTTAATTGTTTTACAGGGAGGGGCACTAATCCTCCACCAACCCCACTTGAAACGTAGGGATGCCAACAGCATCTGGTGTTCCCAGGCGGTCACCCATCCAAGTACTAACCAGACCCAACGTTGCTTAACTTCGCTGATCGGACGGGAAGCGGTGTACTCAACGTGGTATGGCCGTTGGCACTTACTTTATTTCTTTTTTGTATATATTATTTGGTATAAGAATAGGGCATAGGGCTTATTTCAATGGATGAAATCAGTGGAAAATTCCAGAGAAGATTTACTTAGCATAGAATACAGTGTGGTGGCCTGCAATAATTAGGTAGTTCCAGGTGAATGTAAATATCACTTAGGCTTCTCCCTTCCTTTATATATATATATATATATATATATATATATATATATATATATATTTATTTATTACGAGAATAGATTATACGGCATATTTCAAGGGGAAATAAACAGCAAAAATTATTGAACTAGTGCATGTGAGTGTTGTCAGGTGATAATTAGCCAATTCCAGGTGTATGGCACTCTCACTTACCTTAATTCTTTTTTGTATATATTATTTGGTATAAGAATAGGGCATAGGGCTTATTTCAATGGGTGAAATCAGTGGAAAATTCCAGGGAAGATTTACTTAGCGTAGCACGGCCGGGCAGGCAAGAGGAAAGGGTAATGGAGGGGAGGTAGGGAGAGGAGTCAAGATCGGGGAGAAATGGCTAAATTTTCAACAATGGGTGGGAGTACAGATGAGATTAGGAGTGCTGACTAGTGTTAGACATTGGCAGTACTGATAGATGATACAAGCCACCACTTGAAAGCCCGAGCAAATTCAAAATAACACAGAATCACAAAAGTGATGCCCCACGGTATGATCCCTTGCTCTCAACCGTCACGAAAGTGACGCCTCGCGGTTAAGAGGCTAAACACACATAGGCTACTTACACCCATTATCTCGACCCAGACCGAAAATAACATCTTTTTTCCCCCTTGCAAAACACACACAGCCATCCTGTTTATGGATATAAATAAACACAGGCATAAACAAAAAAGACATGAAAATATAAGAAAAATTCAATTTTTGTTTGGTATCTTTACCTATTTGCTCTGGTTTGTCGCACTGTTTTGAATCATTTACATATTTTTTGCCTTTTACAAGCATAACAGGATAGTTTTCTGAGTTCAAGTGATGCTTTTGTGGATGAAAAGAACTTCCTTCCCTTCCTGTTAATCAGCTCGTGTGAGGTGTAAATGGCAGGTCGTCTTGCAATTCTGATAGTGTAAAGTGTTGGGAAACATCCAGCTGTACCCTTTTTTCTTACCCAGGCAGGACATAACATACTTTCCCAAGGAGGCAGCACCATATATTGCAAAAATAACAAGGTAAAATGACAGAGAAAGGTGAATGTGTTATAACGGAAAAAATACGTTTTCCCCAGGTTGCAAAGTATTTATTTCTGCTTTGTCTCTGTATTCATAATAATTAAACTTATTCGTAGTTTTAAAACAACATCACAATTCTAGTTTTTGCCATGCACTTGGTGTGGGAGTGGCGAGTTGCTACTCAACTTCTTATTGGTAATCGGATCTGATCCTCCAATTTCATCTCCCATGGGAGAGCCTAGCCTCGGGGGACAGGCAATTTTCTCATTTAGGACTGAAAATTCAATCCTTTCCCTCCTTTTTCTATACATGGGGACAACGATAACATAAAAAATAACTCGACACTACCATAAACATATTTTATATCAAAAAGGTGAAAAAATATTTATAAGTTTTTATCAAGCTAATCCTAACATATAATGTACTGAAATCATTTGATAATCATATCTTATGTGTGCAGCATTTCAGCACCATTCACACTGTTTTGGGGGGTAAAATAAATGATAACACATGCGATGTTACAGTATGGCAGACCTCTTGGCAGCGAATATCTGTTGCCGATATTTCTGCAACTTTCGTGCTTCATTGCAAGCCACAGAATGGGTCTAGGAAACTGGTATTTGCACTGCTTTGTGCATCTGAACTTTCTTGTCAATATGGCAAGAAAAAAAATATCAATTTTCGAAACTTCAGAAAATGGCCCCGGCGTCAGCCTGGGGTGCACGTAAAATTTCAGACCCATGGCCATGGAGGGGTTAATGAGGGTGCGGATGCTGGGCTGAAGTGTAGGTTGAGATGCAACAGAATCAAGAATAATGAGGGGCAAGATTTTTTTTTTATTTTTTTTTTAGTGTCCAACTCTGGGCAAAGGTTTCAGGGCCTATTTCTTGGGGGCAGTGGCCTATCCTGAGGCCCAGTAGTCCTCCTACACCTCCACATATCACTACTTCGATGCTAACACCCACCGTCCATTTTGAATACATGCTAGGGCTATCTCATAAAGGATTGGTGTACTGGTATTAGCGGGGGTATTTTTACGACATGTCGGTGGGTTATCTGGTAGACCAGGAAAATCTGCATTTAGGAAATCAAAATCCTTAAACTGCTCCCTGCCCTAACCAGGATTCTATCCTGGGTCCATTAGGACTGAAGAGCACCTCTCTACTGATTCAGACAATGCCTCCCCCAAGATGGGAAGAGTGAAGGCATTTGACGCTGAAGTAAAAGACACTGGCATATATTCTATCAACAAGGGGAGGAAGATTGAGTTCAGTAGATAGTTCTTGCCACAGGGTTAGAGATTCTGTCAGCATTGTTGGTGAGCCCTTTGAGGGGAATTAAGCACTGCTGCAACTGATCTAGGAGGTCTTGGAGGATGGGATGAAGATGTTTTACAGGTATGGTTGGGACAATTTGTACAGGTGCATCCAGGTAGAGATACTGCCTGCACAGAGGGATGACATTGTTTCTTACAGTTAATTCTAGGAGAGTTCCTGGGTAGCAGTGAGAGAAGATTCTACTTTTATCCGGGAAGAATATGAAGCCACAAGTGGAAGTCAGGCTGACAGAATGACTGAAGAAAGTGCTGAAGATCTTCCGGAGAGCTGGAGTGAATGCAGATATCATTGGCATAACAGATAACAGTGGTTTCGGGAATGTCGGGAAGAAGAGAGAGTAACCAATGCATATGAACATTAAAAAGCAACGGGCTTAGAACACCACCTTGTGGCATGCTGGGTTCGAAGGCACTGGAGGAGCTACATGTACTTTAAAATGAACATGCGAGGTTCTGTTATGGAGGTAAACCCATATCCATCTCAAGAAGTTTCCTTGGACACCAAATTTCACTAGTTGATCAGGGTTGATGTCTCTGCATCATCAGAGACTCTTTTAAGATCAATGAGTGCTACAACGCTGGTGGGGCAAAGGAGCATATAGGCTTCCAATAGAGAGGAGTGTGTACCTCTTTGTGCCCAAAAAACATTCAGTCTGGGTGAGAGTTTGTCCTCTAGCTGAAACATGAGATGGGTAAGGAAGATGCATTTGAGCGTCTTGTTGACGCAGGAAGTAAGGGAAACTGGTCTGAATTTTTCAGGACCAGGTTTCGGAATGGGCACAATCATGCTGGAGGTCCAAGCATTTGGCATACATCCCTTACAGCAGCAAAGATTGTAGAGCTGTAGCAGGGGGCTACCAGGGACTTTCAGGAGTAGGCAAAGGACACGGTAAATGATGCAATCATCCAGTGAGACTATTGCCTTACTCCTAATGAGACCACATCGCAATTTGTCTTCAGTCCTCAGCACAACATCATCTTCATCTGCCTTCAGTAACGTAGCCATCAGACATAGAGTGCAGACATTTTGCTGGGAGAATAGTGCATCTTGAATATGTGAGGGAAGGTTGTATGTTCGTGATTGTTCAGGCCGTATATTAAAAAAGACTTTGTGCGTACTTAGATGGACTGTGGTGGAGAGCACTTGAGGGCTTTTTCCTGACAACCTTGTTTATTAGATGTCACATGGATCCACACGCATCTGATGGTTGATGCTATCCATGAACTTCCACCAGGATTTAGCATGGATGCATTGCTGGAGGGCAATTAGATCTTTTCTTGATGCCTGGTGCTGGTGTAGACAGTCAGGTGTTGGTTGCCTCTGGAAAGAGAGACCATCTTTCACCACCTTCCTCTCTGCTCAGAGGATGCTCTGATCAATTGTCCAAGTATGAGCTTCAAGGCAACTTTTAGTGTGTGGCCTTGTAACATACCGGCTGTGGAAATCATGGGTCGAGTTTACCTGGGAGGCATATACGTGATCATCTGATTGTATATCAGATGTGGGGAGGAGGTTGTAAATGTATGAGATGTATGTAGAGCTGTACCTAGGAGGAATGGTAATACGGGTGCAAGGGTGAGGTGGGGAAGGTCCAGTAGGGAGGGAATAGTGGAGGCTGAGGGCAACATGGACCGATAAAAGAGTAGGGATTGAAGAGCACCTGACATGGGACAGCACAAGCCCGTTTGTCATGATGTGACCAAGAGTGCATCCACAAGTGCATGTGGCACACCAGTGTTCCAACGAGTGAGTTGGTAGAGGCGGATGTATTCAAGGAGAGGAAGCCCATTGCGATTTGGAGTAGGAGGGAAGTCACCCAGAGCACAATGTCAGGCATTAAAGTTACCCATGAAAATCATGCCATAAATTGTAGGAGTAGGGAGGAGAGGGAGATTAATCCTTCAGGGGCAGAAAAGACATTTCATAAGTGGATCCTACCATCACCCACTGTGACCTCAAAAAGCTGAAAGGTCATATCACAGAGCAGTGGAGAAGTTAATGTGATAAGGAAGAATGAATGGTGAGGTATCTGTTCCAAAGTAGATGTAGTAACAGCAGTGGTAGATGGTGAAGAGGTGCGATGTGGGCAAGTCCAGATGCATGGTTGGCAGCACACACCACTCACACTCCTCTGAAGCAGAGCAGTAATGTGATGTATGTCCGATTCTGCAGTATTTGAAGTGCAACAGTTGTCCGTCCTTCATTCTGTGTAGCACACAGGATTGGAGACGAGGGAGGAAACTGAAGCTGACATCTGATAGAGGAGGATCTCAGAGACTCCATGTGACAAAAAGCTGGTTGACGGGCGTCCCATTTTGATGGAAATGACGAGCAGTGTAGATGCCAGGGAGTTTTTTTTTGGCCAAGGAAGGGTCAATGCTGACAGGGTAGCATGTGACAAGGTAGGTAGGGAACTTACAGGGCCTGTCAACTGAGTCCTGATCATCCAGGAACAAGATCAGAAACTCACTGTTCGTGACCCTGTCTATGATGTCTGTACGTCGTCTTCAGATATAGATGAAGTGGGGTGACAACAAGCATCTTGACCTCAGCTAGCTCCCGATTGAGACAAAACGCCTTGGTTATCTCAAATTACTAAGCTTCACATTGACAGTTGGGTACTTTTTGAAGAGGAGTTTGACGTACACTACTAGGCCCGTGAAGCAAATGCTGGAGTAGGTGATGCAGGTAGGGAAGGTGTCTTCTGAGGTACAGTCATATGAAAAAGTATCGTTACCCCCAGGACTGCTCGATGCAAAATGAACGTTCGCTGGGCTATGTGGGCGGATCCTTGCTGTTCGCCCCTCCCCTACCTAGTGTTGCCATATCACAATCCCATTACAAGAGTTGTAAAAATGAGCAAGACTGAGCCACCTGGCGGTGAAATATATGGAACGCGTTTGCACGAGTTCATTTGTTTGCTTTAGATGGGTGGTTAAATGCTTCAGATGGATGCTTCAGACGACTAGAGGTTGTTTTGGACGCAGGGGGTGGGTATACAAAATATTTAGCAATGAGACTGAACATGTATTATTATTTTCCTTCTACTCAATATTTATTATACGTAGAAAGCAATACATATCATTATTATACTGAAATTTACTATATCATTATTATACTGAAATTTACTAAGTTGGCTTGTATCGGCTGATGTACTATCATACGTCTGGCATGGGTGCACATACTCATTGCCCGTCTGCATGTGTGTTGCTGACTTCAGACCGTTTGGTTATATTTTTATTTAATGACTTCGGTGCCGGATAATAAAACGTATTGTCTCTATGTGTAACGGTAAGAATTTTTACTATTCCCACCGAATTTGTTCATCCAGTGTAATGCTAGTGATTTTATTCCACCGGTATTCTTCAATCAGTGTAAGGACGGATATTAATAATCTTACTGGTTGTTGGTACTGGTTAACTTACCCATAGATAATACAGGTGGTACTCGACTTAGTATAGTAAATGGTAAATATTTAAGAAAAAAAAAGAATTGTGGTAGTGTTTGTAATTTTTGGCTGAGCTTAGATTTAATCAGTACCACAGGTGGTCGTCGTTTCCTCAGCGAAGGAATCTTGAATTGGAAGGGGAGTGAATTAGGCTTGAGGACTTAATTCCCTTGATTAAGTACACTAAGAAGAATAAGAAAAGATATATACTTTACTTTAATAATTTTTATGCTAATTTCCACAAAACATTTTTAATTACATGACCCTTTGTAGTATGAGAGATTGTACATTAAGACCATGGTTTGGATGATCATTCCTCCCCCATTGTTACCAGGCGAAAACAATTTGATACATACAAGCGATGTATGAAGTCATTGTACCATATTTTCTTTTTGTCAGTTACTCTTGGGCTCGACAATAGCCTCAAGACAGGGACCTTTTTATGAGCATGGGTTATATTTTCGGGCTAGCATAGCCTCAAACCAATAAGAATGATTACTTGTGTTCATTTTCGTCCATATAATATACTTTCATCATGTAATTCTCTAGAATCCAATATCAATTCAGGACTATTTACAGTTCATAATCATCATTGCTATATAATCACTAAAAATGCATAATCACTCAGGCTTGTTTAGCCTCGAGGAATAATTCAGAAAAAAAAACATAATCACTAAGAATTCATAATCACTAGGGCTTGTTTTTTTTGTTTTTTTTGTTTTTTTTATGTGTCCGACTCTGGGCATAGGCTTCACAGCCTGCTATCAAGGCCCAGCAGTCCTCCTACATACCATACACCTCTACATGTCACCACTTCGGCGCTAACACCCACCGTCCATATTGAATTCATGCTAGGGCTGTCTCATACAGGACTGGTGTATTGGTATTAGCGGGGGTATTTTTACGACATGTCGGCAGGTCTTCTGGTAGATCAGTAAAGCCTGATTTAATGAAATTCAAATCCTTAAACTGTTCCCTGCCCCAGCCAGGATTCGAACCTGGGTCCGCTGGGACTGCAGGCCACCTCTCTAGCCTCGAGGTACTATTCAAACATTGTATAATCACTAAGAATACATAATCACTCGGGCTTGTTTAGCCTCGAGGTTCATTTCAAAATTACATCATTGCTCACAATCACTAAGTTCCCTTCCACGCTCCTAACTTCCTAACCTTAGTTACAAGAAAGAAAACGGTTAATGGTTTTGAATTTCGCTCTTCCGTTACCAGATTACATCACTTCCAAATTTCCATTTCTTATTTACAAAATAAACTTCACTTGATAGATCAATAGTAATATTACAATTACATTTGGTTTATATAATAATTCATGGATAGTGTAATGTGTGTATGCTCAAGTCTTTGGACAATACTATGGGAAAGCCTCATGTTCACACTGACGTCGCTGGTGTCTGTGGACTGAACAAACGTCCATTATATACGACGTCTGGGCCTCGAGTCACTATGTTAAACTTTCAACAATATTACTTCATATAGTCCATGAGAAGGAAGGATTAAACAAAGAAAAAGAGGGGGAGGAAGAAGAAATGTGGACGGCTCACCTGAACACACGTCCATTATTTACGACGTCTGGGCCTCGAGTGAGCTCGCTAGCGACGCCACTGCTAAGTCAAATGAGGTGGTGTTTTTTAAATATGGTGGGTTTCAATTCTCTTTACAATTTATTTAGCAATGTACCCATGACACCAGGACTTTTGATTGAATTGGGGAAAATTTGGAATTTATTCCTTACTTAATTTAGATACTGATTCTATCACTATCTCACTTTGAATTTTAAGGCAGCTCATGCCATCTAGTGACGGCCAAGACAAACGGGACCTTTAAATCCTCACAAATGACATTATTTAGGCCTTTTGGACTGTTAATCTTACTTATTTGGGTTCTAACAGCTTCATTAGTAAACATTTCACAACTAGGTTACGGAAAGAATTGTATATTCATCATTATTCTGTTTAAGGTTTAAACTCGGCGCCCAATAGTGACGCACAAAGGAAGAGGAAAAGCTGCGCGCATCTGTATTTCATTATTCGACCAGACTGAGGAATTCCCATAGCTCAACATGCACAATTACATCACCCACTGCATAGATACAGAGATACATACATATAAAAACTAAAGTTAGCCCTACATTAATCATTAACATATGAATTACTACTTAGGATAGGAATTTATAGACGAATATTCAGGTTACACCCTATCTAACTAAAAAATTTACAGTACTTCTAAACACATACATGAATATTAAATGTGTGGCACTACATATGCACAGAGGCCAAACAATCTAATTAGCTTTTATTACCTCTAGCACAAATTCTAATATCTGTCTCATATATCCGACATGGACGGGCTTGAGGTACAAACTTTCCTGTCCCGTCATTCCACAACACTTCGTCATTGTGTCATAGTGCATAGCTCTGAAGGGTATCGATAGTTTTTCTTATGACTGTACAAGGCAAGGGAGGAAATTATCAGGAACCTTGCACTGAGAAGTCTCACTGTACATGGATGTTTTTGCTGCAAGAGATGGTGATTCACAGTTGGTATCCGAAGCATGCTCCATGGGGCATTTGATGGAGGTGGCCCTGCGTGACATGGTGAGGGGCTACAGATTGAAATAGTCTGAGAGTCACTGTAACTGCAGTAGATGTGGAGTCATGGAGTCAGTGCAGGTCAAGTGAGGGCCAAGCTTCCTCAGCCGTGACGTTGTCGTCACTAAGTACTATGTCCACCTTAACCCAAGGTGTCCCATTGATGTATGGATACGTCACCACGTTTTGTCACAGTGACACCTGATGACGTATCCATACGTTATCCAATTGCAAAGTCTCTCATTTGCATGTTTTTCAAGTTTCACGGGTGATTTTTGGTAGGCATATGTGGGAGACCTTCCTCTATTCGCTGTCAGGCAGGGATACTGCCTGGCGCCACCTGACTCCCCCTCCCTCCTACACGCCATTTTCTCGGCAACTCACCTGTTAACAGTGACCTGGACAGTAAAGACATGTCACACCACAGTCTCTCCAATGATGAAATTCAAGGCGAAAGTGATTCCTGGGTGGAGGACAAAGGAAGAAACAAGCCAGAGGAAGAAACAAGCAGAATTGATGAGGCGGTAATGTCGTAAAAGAATGTGCCATATGTTGATGTGTTTGGTGAGTGAAACATTGCTTATATTGCCTATATTACTGTGTGAAAACCAATATACTCTTGTACTACATACAAATTCATACCAAATAAATACTGTTTATGAGTGAGTGGTATGGAATAGTTACCCCTCCCATAGAACTCGTTTTCTCTGGAGCCTGGCTCATAGAAAACACAGTAATGTAAGGGGTACTGTTACCTGTATCCGGTATTTTAAACCTCAGGTTAGCGATTTCTCTGTGAATTTTCGATGTTTCTCATCAAAAGTGGAGGTTAGAGGCAAAAAAAAAAAAGAAAAAAAAAAATCTGTCAGCATGGGGGGGGGGGAAGACTAGTGGAAAATCGGTCGGGACAGGGCAGGTTAAGATCAGGGGGGGTGGCAGGTTCAGAGTGTTCCATATTGCCCTACTAGGGTGGCATTCAGTGCATTGGCAACACCTTCACCAGCGGAGTGGAGTTGGTACGTGTGCTCAGGCTGAGTGACGCAGCCATGATGAAACTACACGTCATGCTCCTTGCTCTGTGTATGTGCAGACATGGAGACTTCCAACCAGAGAGGGCTGACCAGGTGTAAGGGTTTACATATTTAAAAAATACTGAGAATGTAAAAAAAAATTTGAATTCCCAGGTGACATAACACTAAAGACTACAGTAGGTATTACAAAAGCTCTCTGTCAAGGCTGGAGAATGGCAGCTTGCTAGGTCCTTCAGAATTTCATTAAAATATGGAGAGCTTTTTCACGGATTTTTTTACTTACTGCTAGAGCCACCTAGTCCGTTTTCAGTGTATATGCTGCTGATAGGTTATTTATCCTCTATTGTTACTCCTAGGCCGTTCTCTTCTTTTGCAGAGCTAATCCTTCTACTTCCCATTCACATTTTTAGCTTCCTCTTTGCCTCATACGCCCATCCCAAGGACATAGGATCTTGATACTGAAATACGTTTTCCAAATTTGACTTCAGTTACACAGCTTGTCCAACAACTCTTTGCAGATTTTCCCGTGTTGGATATATCACAATGTTTTTGCATCACCTGCAAATATATTCAATTAACAATTTAAACCCACTGGCATGTGATTTGTTAATACCAAGAACAGACTAAGAGCGAATAGTGAACCCTGAGCACTCCATTAACTACATTACCCGACTGAGAATACTTGCCCATTACAACTCCTCTCATTCCTCTTCCCATCAAATACTTCTCCATTCATTTCAACAGTTTAACGCCTCCAGTAATGTTCATTACCAGCAGCAGTCTTCTGTGTTGTACCCTATTGGATGCCTTCCTTAAATCCAGGAAAACACAGGCTACCCAGCTCTGCTTTCCTTGTATTATATCCACCATTCTGCTGTAGAAACTCTGTACAGATAGGTTTGTGACATAAGACAATCCATTTCTGAATTAAAACTCCTGTGATGTTATTACCTTGTTCTTACAGAAAATTCCATTTTTTTTTCCCCTCACAATTTTTTTGTCAGAAACTTTTCAACCGATGTCGGTGATGTAAACATGAGAAAATGAATCTTCTGCAGCTTCTCCTTTACAAAATGGCACTAAATATTTCTTCCAGCGTTCTTGCTATACTTCTCTGTCCAAGGAGCATTTAATAATATCATGCATTGGTTGCACCGACCTGTCTACAGTACACTCCATTACCCATCTGGTCCCATTGTCTTTCAGTCGGATCCTTCTTCATTTGTAATGTCCCGTTTCTCCCAGTTAGTGTCATGGTTAGTTGCTGAGTCACCATCTCATTTGGTTACATTGATTTACTTTTTCATTTCAAATAATAATTTGAATGTATTGCTAATGATTATTTCATTATTTTCCTCTCTTTTTGCATGAATCTCTTTTCAATCCATTAGTCTTGCTATGCTGCCCCTTACCTTCTAAACCTATACAAAGGTTTGAGTTTCTTCATTTTTTGCTCACTATATCTTTCTCAGATTTCACTTCTTCCTCTCTTTATATCTATACAGGCTTTGCATCCTGTACTATGTGTTTTGTGATAACATCGAGTCGTGAAAGCATCCTAATTTGCATGGGGCTCGAACCAACTTCGCCACTTGCAGTGGCGATGTGAGTTCGAGATCCAAGTAAGTGAAGGAGCTTTCACGGCTTGATGTCCTCACAACTTGCCATTTTTACATACTATGTGTGTGTGTGTGTGTGTGTGTGTGTGTGTGTGTGTGTGTGTGTGTGTGTTTTGTAATACTTCAGTTAAAAAAAGAAAGCTATTGAACTCAAGCTGCTCTATATATCCCTCATGACTCCCCTACCCCTACTGCACAAGGAGATGTACGGTACGCATACAACTTAGCCAAGAAGAGGCTGCACACAGGATGATGTATATGAACATTCAGGATTTTCACGTCAATCTTTGAAGTCTGGTGTTCTAGTTTTGTCATGAACGGTACATTCTTTTTCCCCTTTAAAGTTTCCAAGCCCCAGTGTGGCACTTGAGTCAGCCACAAGTACTGTACTTGAAGATTGACGATATGCACTCTTGCTTTTTCTGGCTCATTTCTTTATGGTACCATTACTCAGAGAACAAAAAAAAAAAAATGAAATGCATGATTAATTACTGAAGAAAAGTATTTAAACAAGTATGTGACAATTTTTAACAAATTATGAACACACACACACACACACATACACTGGGTACCGAGGAGACGAGACGCAAGTTGCCACCGCTTCATACAAGGCCAACTTGGCCAGTGACATTACCTAAATTAGTATCTTTATGAGTCAAGCTCTGTGCCAGGTTAGACTAAATGGCTAAATGGTGTTCTGATATAAAAGAAGAAGTTTTAAGTAAGACTTGTTCAAACAGGAAAGAAAACAAAGCAGCACAAGAATGGGCACAATCAGCTGATCGTTTGTTTAGTCTACAAGTGCCCCAGGGAATGTAAGTACTATACGCGCTTTTAGTACTGCAAAATTACCACATACTTTAGGAACGCAAATTTGGAAAAGAAAAGGGATAAAGGTAGAAAGCAGGATGATGATTTCTACCAGAATTGGTTGAAATGGAGACTCACAATAAACTGGCGGAACGAGTACATAGACTAGAGATGGCTTTTCAGAATGAGATTGATGAAATTAACAAACAGATGCACTTGCAAAAGGAAGAAATAGAAAAATTAGGAAAGGAAGTCAACAAGAAAGACACAACCATAGATGAGAGTTAACAGTAGAAGTGGGTACACTTAGGAGGAAAATTAGTGAAATGGCAATTACAGTAGTCAACCACGAGAGTATTAAGGGAGAGTTAAAAAATGATACAGAGACAATTAGGCAAGTAAGCAGTCAGATAGACCAGAGCAGTGATATTGAGGAGAAGATAGCACAGGTGAATGATGCTGTGCAAAGATAAAAAAATGATGTGGAAACCACTTATGCTGAAATGGTGAAAGTAAAGAAAGACTTAGAAACAAGTGTGGAAGTAGAAAGCATTAAAAAGGCTCATATTCAGCCGGAGTGGTATTTTTTATTTGCTTATGCGATCTTGCGATCTATTCCTAATAAGTTGGGGGGTGTAATTGCTTTGGTGCTCTCAGTGGCAATTCTTATAATTCTTCCTTTTACTCATTTCTCGAAATTTCGAAGTCTTAGATTTTATCCGTTAAATCAAGTTTTGTTTTGGTTTTTGGTTTCTACAGTTGTTTTATTAACTTGAATTGGGGCTCGTCCTGTTGAAGATCCTTACATTATTACGGGTCAGGTTTTAACGATTTCTTATTTTAGGTTTTATTTGGTTATACCTTTGGCAGCAATGTGGTGAGATAAAATGTTAGATTGGTTGCTTAGTTTAAAAGAAAACAAGTGTTTTGAAAGCATTAGATAAGATTGGTTCTTAGTAATCTTAGGGAGAAGGTGTTTACCTTGTCTTTAATTCCCAAAACTAAAATTTTTATTAAACTACTCCCTAGTTAGATTATTAAAGAAAAACAAAATAGTTTAATTCCTATAAAAAAGATTAGGTAGTTAAGGGAAACTGGAAGGAATCTTTTTCAGGCTAAGTATATCAGCTTGTCGTATCGTAACCGTGGTAGAGTTCCTCGGACTCAAATGAAAACGAAAGCTATGAAAACTAATTTGAAATAAAATAGCAGGCTACATGGATTGGCTCCTAGGAAAATTAATACGAATAGTATTCTTATAAATAAAATTCTTGCGTATTCAGCTATGAAAATTAAAGCAAATCCTCCTCTTCTGTATTCGGTATTAAATCCTGAGACTAGCTCTGACTCACCTTCGGCAAAATCAAACGGGGTCCGGTTTGTTTCTGCTAGACAGGAGGCTAGTCATATTAGGGATAGGGGGAGTGTGAATCAAATTATTCAAATGTCTTTTTGGAATCGAGTGAAAAGTTCTATATTGAATCCGCCAATTAAAAAGATAAAGGATAAGAGAATGAGAGCAAGCCTGACTTCGTACGAAATTGTTTGGGCTACGGCTCGGAGTCTTCCAAGCATTGAGTATTTACAGTTTGAAGCTCACCCGGCTCTTATGGTTGAATAGACTCCCAGACTTAGACAGCATAAAAAAATAAAACTCCTGTGTTAAAATTTACTAGTCCGGTTTGATAAGGTAAAATAGCTCAGACTAGGAGAGAAATAAATAGCCTGAACACGGGAGATAGGTAATATGGTAAAAAGTTGGATATAGTTGGTATTGTTTGTTCTTTGGTGAATAATTTTACGGCGTCGGCAAATGGTTGGAGTAGCCCTAGGAATCCTACGATATTGGGTCCTTTACGAATTTGAATGTAACCTAGAATTTTCGTTCTAAAAGTGTTACAAAGCAACTCCAATTAGAACGCATAGATAATTAAGACTAGTTAGTTTACAACGATAACTGAGAACACAAAATAGTTAGCTTGAACTATTTATAAACCTGTTTATGAGTTTCATAAAATTGAAGCACAAAATATTGTTTAGGCAAAAGTGATGTTCATATTTAGTAAAATTATTTTAACTACCTAATCCTTTCGTACTAAGGTAGTTTAATTTTTTTAGAAGATAGAAACCGACCTGGCTCACGCCGGTCTGAACTCAAATCATGTAAAATTTTAAAAGTCGAACAGACTTTCTTTCATAACTGCTGCATTATGTAGAGTTTTTATTTCAACTTCGATGTCGCAAACTTTTCTTTCGATGGGAACTCTCAAGAAAAATGACGCTGTTATCCCTAAAGTAACTTAATCTTTTAATCTTTAGAAAGGATCAAATTTATTATCAAAAATCTTTGTTTAGAAGTAAAAACAGTTAGTTTATTTATATCTTTGTTGCGCCAAAAAAAAATTTTTTAGTATTTTTCCTTACACTAACAAATTGGATTAATAATAAGTGTGATGAAAATATTTATAGGGTCTTATCGTCTTTCTAAAATATTAAAGCCTTTTCACTTTAAAGTTAAATTCAATATATTTTTTTTAAGACAGTATATCTCTCGTTCGACCTTTCATACGAGCCTTTAATTAAAAGACTAATGATTATGCTACCTTCGCACGGTCAGAAATACCGCGGCCCTTTAATAATTCAGTGGGCAGGCCAGACTGTGTAAATCTTCACAAAGACATGTTTTTGTTAAACAGGCGGAAATAATATTTGCCGAGTTCCTTAAATAAATTTTTAATATTTAAAAGATTTTATTTATAATAAAAAATATTATAACATTTAAATTTTACTAATGATTTCATAGTAGCTAAACGAGTTAAGTTGAAGTTAATTTTCTAATACTTGATAAAAAGAACCTGTAAAATTTAAAATATTTTGTTATATTGGTTGAAAAACCTGGAAAAGATGGCTACTTTTAAGCCTACTTTTATAAATGCCTATTTATTGGTTCTATGATTTTTCATTTTGGAAGAAAAAGCTCTACCCTAATCTTCTTAGTTGCATAGCTAAGTAGCTAAGCACGTAAATTAAATTTATTTCTTAGAAAACCAGATATAAAAGCTCGATTGGCATATCACCTCTAATGTTAAGTTTAAAATTTTATTGCTACAAAAACTTTTTCTTAAAATTAGCTATCTTTTTTTCGGGATGATTATTTGCAGATCTAATTTTGAAAACCTATTATACACAAGATACAATTTTTTATATTTACTTTTAAGAATTTTAAGTGTTATTTCTACTTTCTTTCACAATACTTTTTACTTTCACTATATTTATGTTTCGATAAAATCTACTATTTAGAAAAGTGCAAAATTAGTTTTCTTATAATGTTAACGTTCTTATAACAAAAGTAAGATTACTGATTTCAAGATAACCTAGACCATAGGTACTCTTCTCGGTGTAAACGAGCTGCTTATTTCAAGCTCTATCTTGCTTTCCAGGTACACTTTCCAGTACACCTACTATGTTACGACTTATCTCATCTTAGGTTAATGAAAGCGACGGGCGATATGTGCACATTTTAGAGCTAAAATCAGGCTGTCTTATTAAAGCAAACCTTACTTTTAAGTCCACCTTCAAAATTTGTATTCTAAAATTTGTTCGTGATAATATAAATTTTATTGTAACCCATCTTAGCCTATATATTTGCTGCACCTTGATCTAATATTTTAACGTAATTATTTCAATAACTTGTTCTGTAAAAGTTATCTTAATGACGGTATACAAACTATGTAATATAGGTAAGATTTTTCGTTGTTTATCGTTTAAAAGACAGGTTCCCCTAATTAGACTAAAATACCGCCAAATTCTTTGAATTTAGAGCACATAGCTGTTACTAATCAGATATAAATTTTTCTTAGAGGTATAGGAGGGTATCTAATCCTTGTTTATTTCCTTTATTTGTTAACTTATTGATTGAGACGGGTTGATTTATTTATCTTTGAAAAATTGATTTCACCCTTTATAAAATTAAAAAAATCATTGCTTGTTGGCATAAGAGTTAAATATCGACTTGTATTCACTCTCCCTTCGAGTATAACCGCGACTGCTGGCACAAGATTTAGCCGGAGATAATTCAATTTACTTTTTCCAGTTTTCACTGATATGAAAATAATACACACTGAGATCTATTAGAGCTTGGAGTTTTGAACCTGTTAGCCTGGGAGTACTAGATTTTTCATATGTTATTAATTGAAAAGCGAACATTTAAAGCAAGAATCAAACTTATATTTATACTGGTGAAATAAATGGCGTTTGATTGTGTATAACTTAAAAACATGAAAAGTAGATTTTTAGGTATAGTAAATTTTTTCTAAATTCTCTGTTGTTATATATATACATCAAACTAAGACTTAGACACATAATTATACAAAGACTCCAGGTAAACACAAAAGGCACACCTACACACTTCTCCTCCCAGACAGCCACAGCTGCCAGATTCATTCCAAGCAAATTCTAAATACTCAATACAATATATGAGAAGAATAATCCAAAACAATCCTAAGTTAGTCAGAGATTCAGTAGATATCAACAAATCTATAGTAATCACTGGTACAGAAGAGGAAGAAGTAAAAAACAAGATCTCAAGAGACAAAGAGGAGATGGCAAATGTAGTGGGCATATTAAAAGAAGTATCAGAGGAAATCTGTAGTAAAGACAGATGAACACAAAAGGTTAGGGAAATACGAGAGAAGCAAGTCAAGACCCCTAAAGGTAACCTTCCAGAGTGTAAACACCGTGGATGAGATACTAAAAAATGCAAAGAATCTTATGGAAAAAGAGGAGTTCAAAAATGTATGGATAAAAAGATGCCTAACACAAGAGGGACTGGAATAACTGAAAGAGAAGAGGGAGGAAGCAAAAACAAAAAATGAGGGAACATCAGAGGAGAAGAATATATTTTTTTTTACAAAGTAATTGGATTGCAGGTACGAAAGTGGTACATAAACAGGAGGGAATAAAAAGGAGGAAGGTAGTATAACCAAATTATGACAAGTTTATAAGCAAGATGATTAAGTTGATGTACTCAAATGTGGATGGAATGGCATCTAAATTATTAGAGATGAATGATTATGTCAGAGAAAATGAACCACGTATGATATGCATAGCTGAAACAAAATTAACACCAAGGATATCAAATGACATCCTAAACTTAGAGGAATACAATATATGGAGAAGAGATAGGAACTTAAAAAAAGGGGGAGGAATTATAATATTAGCTAAGAAAAATCTAAAAGTCAAAGAAATAGAACTAGATATACCCTCACAAGTAGAACTGATTGCAGTAGAGATCAATACAACTGAAGGGAAAGTAATTGTAGCCAATTTGTACATGCCACCCAGATCAAACACATGGGAAAGAGATGAATATGACGACCTGGCAGAGAGTACAATTCAGAATTTAAGAGCATTATTACATAAAGTGGAAGAGAAATCGGAAAGAATTATACAAAATGGAGATTTTAATACAAATATAAATTGGAATACTCTAGATATAAAAAGCCAAGAAAGCTGTTAGGACCAAAAGCTCCTGGATCTTGTGCAAGAGTTTTTCCTAATGCAACATGTAAGGGAAAGCACCAGAAAAAGGGGACTCGATGTACCCTCAGTGCTAGATCTCATATTTACTAGGCAAGAAAACGATATTGACAATTTAACCCACCCCGTCCCGGAGACGTGAATTCACGTCCTCACATGATGTGCACTCACATCCCGGAGACGTAAATTAACGCGGCAACATTGCAAGGTCCCTAATTTGCACAATTTTCAATTTAATTTGCACAATTTTCAATTTTCGCGAGTGATTTTTGGCACGTATACATGGGACACCTTCCTCTACAAGATGCCAGACAGGGACAATGCCTTACCCAGCATGACCTCCTCCCCCCCCCTGCATGCCCTTTTCTCAGCAATTCACCTGTTATCAGTGACCTGGCCAGTAAAGCCATGTCATGCCACGGTACGAAATTCAGGGCCAGAGTGATTCCCCAATCGATGACAATGTGGAGGACAAACATTAGAGGAAGAAACAGTCAGAAATGCTGATCAGGTAATGTGGCAAAAAAGGGTCAGGACTGGTGATGAGTTAGTGAGTGAAACAATGTTTATAATGCCTATATTACCGTTTGAAAACCAATATACTCTCATACTACATATAAATTCGTACCAAATAAATAAATAAATACCGTTTATGAGTGGTGTGGAATAGTTATCCTCCTATAGAACTCGTTTTCTTTGCAGCCAGCCTGATAGAAAACCCTGTAAGGTAAGGAGGTACTCCTACCTGGATCGAGTATTTTAAACCTCAGGTGAGCGATTTCTCTATGAATTTTCGATGTTTCTCACCAAAGCGGATGTTTGAGCCAAAAAAAAAAAAAAAGTCTAAATATGTTGGGACTGGGGCGTACCACTGCCCAGAAAACGTCGGGATGGGGGGGGGGGTTAATATATCACCCTCCATTCGGCAAAAGCGACCATGCAGTACTAAATTGCAACTTCAGGATAGCATACGACATAGTTAACAGCAATGAAAGTTACAAAAAGAGCCCAAATTATAAAAAGGGAAAGTATCATGACCTAAAGAAGTACTTCTTAGAAACTGCTTGCGAAAATGAGCTTCGAGGACAAGATTTAAATGCTATATATGAAAAATTATGTAAACTTTATGAAATAGGGGTCCAGAAGTACATCCCACAGGACAAAGAAGCAGAAAAGAAAAGAAAGAAATGGTTCAATACAGAATGTAAAAAATCAAAAGAAAAAGGAGATTTGTTATGGAATAGATACAGAAGACACAATAGTGAAAGGGCATGTAATAATTACAAACAGGCAAGAAACGATTATACAAGAATAAGGAGGGAAGCCCAAAAACAGTTTGAGGAGGATATCATAAATAAAAGTAGTGATCAACCAAAGCTATTTTACAGCTAAGTTAGAAGCAAAACCAAGGTAAAAGATAAAATACAATCCATTACGGAATCACCTATACACAAGAGAAGGATATTTGTGAAGCACTAAGCAAGAATTTCCAATCAGTTTTAACAAGGAAAAAAATTTTGAGAGGGATTATGTGGAACATGCGTGCCCATACATACTACGAGATATACAAACATCAGAAAAGGAAATACAGGAGGAGCTAAGTAAATTAGACAAGGAAAAGCAAATGGTCCTGATGAAATTTCATGTTGGGTGCTACGTGAATGTACAAAGGAGTTAAGTAAACCATTATTTATAATTTTCAAGAAATCCTTGAGTCAAGGTAAACTACCTGATAATTGGAAGAAAGCAAACATTGTTCCCTTATTCAAGAAAGGGAATAGACAAAATCCACTTAACTACCGACCAGTATCACTAACCAGTGTTGTAAGCAAGGTATTAGAAAAGCTTATAAGAAAAGCTTGGGTAAATCATCTAGAAGAACCCAGTATGATAACAGAAAGACAGTTTGGTTTCAGAAAAGGAAAATCATGTGTTACTAATCTGTTGAGCTACTATGACAGAGTAACAGACACAGTACAGGAAAGAGAAGGATGGGTGGACAGTATCTATTTAGAGTTCAAGAAAGCATTTGACACAGTACTACACCAAAGACTTTTATGGAAACTGTACCATCAAGGAGGAATTCGAGGCAAACTGTATTGTTGGATGCAAGATTTTGTCATGAAAAGAGAAGTGAGAACAGTACTAAGGAGAAATTACTCATCATGGAAAGAAGTGATTAGCGGAGTACCACAGGGCTCAGTGCTTATACCAATTATGTTTTTAGTGTACATAAATGATATAGACAGTAACACTGGAAATGAAAGCTATCTAAATATGTTTGCAGATGATGCAAAAATACAAAGGAGAATTACTAACACAAACTCTTGTAAAGAGCTACAAGAAGAATTAAATACACTTCATGAATGGAGTAATACATGGCAAATGGAATTCAATGTGGACAAGTGCCATGTAATCAAGTTTGGTAAAAGTGGAAAAAGACCTGATTGGGATTATACGTTAGGAAATAAAACCCTACACACATCAGAAAGAGAGAAGGACCTAGGTGTGATTATCAATAACAGACTATCTCCAGCTGACCACATTAGCGAGAAGGTATGGAACATGTATACACTGCTTGCCAATATGAGAATAGCGTTCACATACATAAATGAAGACATGCTAAGAAAGATAATAACATCATTCATCAGACCAACCGTCGAGTATGCATCAGTAGTCTGGAGTCCTCATCTCAAAAACGACATAGACAAGATTGAAAAAGTTCAAAGGGCCGCTACAAGATGGTTACCAAGCTCAAGGGATCTAAGCTACAAAGAAAGACTAAATAAACTGAATCTACCAACACTACAGGAGAGAAGGAAAAGAGGTGACATGATTAAATGCATATCAGGGAAGGAGAAAATAGACATAAATAATTACCTAACCTGTGGGGACGCATCAGCAAGAGGACACTGCTAAAAACTGCATAAGAAGAGAGGTGATAAAGGCATAAGGAAATTTAGTTTCACAAATAGAGCAATTCATCTCGTGGAAAGCACTACCGAATGAAATAGTGTGTGCCAAAACAATTCACAAATTTAAGGATATGTACGATAAATATGGTTTAAGACACGGGACAGTACGAGCCTGACTCATTCCTGTAAAGATACAATTAGGTAAGAACAATTAGGTAAGAACAGTAAAAAGGGTGCAGTATTAATCAAGTATTGAGGTGTTTCGCTTCAGTTACACTGTGTTCCACACACAAAGCCCCAGCTCTATGTAATATAAGCGTTTTAATGCCGACAAGGAAAAATGAAGAAATAAATAAATAAGGTAAAAGTGAGTGTGAACAGACCTGAGTGCTGGGTAAGGAAGGTGAAAGGTTGGGATCCTTTTACAGCTGCTGCCACGACCCCCATCACAAGCAAGGCAGGACCAGCGACCATCGCTTTACCTTCACCCTCCTGATAAAATAAATCGGCTTAGAACTGTAACTTATATTTTATTATGAGTAATGAACACCCCATTCTGTATCTGCCTACTAAGTCTCGTTACATGATTTTTTTCTCTTCAACATGGATTTTTCCTTAGCTGACACTGTTAACTTATATCCCACCCCCCAGAAAAAAAATCGAATGCTAATACCTACTACTGCATCAGTTTTAACCCATTGTTTTTGTTACTATATGCTCCAGAAACGATTCACGGAGGAGCCTTGTAGTGAAGAATTTTGAATCTGACCACTGCAGTTCACAATCTAATACGATATAATTCTAGCCGTGTATATGTCTGTCTCTCTGTGTAGCGCGGCTGAAACTGGAAAAGGAATGCTATGAAACTTGGCAGGACGGTTGTAGTTGGGTCCCAGATGGGTCCCTTTCAATTTCATGTCATTTGAAAATTTCCAAAAGGGTGCTCTGGCCTCTGAAAACTGTCCCCATTAGTTTTACATTGTGTAGGGGTTGTGCGGCGTAGAAGCGGCAATTCGTCTGTTTCAAGCAGTGGGAGGCACGGTTGAAGAACGGCCCTCATTTGAGCAGTCAAATATCGCAAGAGTGATGCAAATAGTATTACAAGCATATAAAGTTTTCGAATTATTCAGGTGTAACTGAAACGACTCTTTGTGGCTGGGGGAAAATATGAATGGCGAAAATTGGTCATCTTCAACACACAGTTACGCCCCTTTAAATTTAGATATAAAAATACTCGTATCATTTGTCATAATTGGCACCGACGCAATGTTTCACATTTAGCTGTGTGAACAGATTCCCCATACAATCAGCCATTCTGGTGCTATTGCAAGATGACTGGAACCAAGCTAGTCTTGATGTAAACCATTGAGATTCGAAGGCGAAGCTCGAAAGCCTTCCACGTGGATGGAATAATGGTCATACTGGAGTGAGCAGAGGGCAAAGGTGAGAGAGGCTGGACTGGGGTAGTGGATGCAGGAATAAGGGAGTGAGGAAATGGCAACTAGTTGCCATAACAGATATTTCAAGTTGACAGCAATGACTCAATTTTGTTATGGCGGGAGGGGGGGACACAATCTGGCCGAACTGTGGGATGATGCTACCAATATGCAGCCAGGTTGTGTTAGGAAGAATTCTGTCACCGTATTCCCTAAGTGTCAGAAAAGGCGACTAAAAGGGACGGGTTGAGAGGACTAGGGACCCTATAGTCCGTATTTTTAGTTCCTACAGTGATACAGGGCATAGGACGGAAAGGGGGATTTATTCATCCCTGAACCCTGAAGACTGGGTCTGCCAATGTCTGTGGATATAGTATGATTGAGGCTGAAAAGGAAATAGGGAGAATGTTTGTGAAAAGAAAGTTGGATATGATAGCTTTAAGGAAAACAAATATAAAAGGGAAAGGTTAATCTAAGTTTGGAAGTGTGACTGGAAGGATGTCAGGGGTTGATAGAAGAAGAGCGAGAGAATGAGTGGCCTTGTCAGTGAGCCCGGACGTGCAGTAGTGTGCGTGACTCAGTACAAGGAGGTGTCATCCAGACTGTTGTGGGTGAAAGCGAAATTGGGACGTGAGTTGTGGGTATTTGTGAGTGCATTTAGGCCTGGCAGTGAAAAGGATGAAAAGAGGAAGTCTTTCTGGTATGATGCTGATGAGTGTCTGCAGAGTTTTTGAGGAAATGGGAATGTGGTAGTGTTGGGAGATCTGAATGCTAGAATGGGAAACGTAGCAGTTTAATGTGTCGTTGGTATGCATGGTGTGCTTGGAAGAACTGATAATGGGGAAAGAATGATAGGGATTCGTGTTGTGCGAGAGATGGTGATTGGAAATACCTTGTTCGAGAAGAAAGATAAAAGTATACATGGGTTAGTAAGGAGGGTGAAAGGGCTGTTGACATAGCATTGATGGACTATGCGGGTGAGTCCAAGAGCTGTAAGAGGATGATTGTTAGAGGTGAGAGTTTTGAGAGGGGAGAGTGGAGGTATGTCTGACCATCACCTGGTGGTGGGAAAGTTGAGAGAGGGTATAAATGTGGGTGAGAGGTCGGAGAGTTGGGTGTGGCAGGGAGGTTTTGAAAGTGAGTGAGTTGAACAAAAGAGAGAGAACGATTGAATATCAGGAGAAGCTGAAAGATGAGAGCAACACAGTAAAAGATCAGGAAAATGGCGGTGTGGAGGAGGAATGGCAGTTGTTTATGTGTGGTGTGGTGGGGTATGTGGAAGATGTGTGTAGTGTGAGACACGTAGGTTGCAGTGTAAGAAATGGAAGTGATTGGTGGTGCGAGGAAGTAAGTATGGCTGTAGCTGAGAAGAGACTTGCATATAAAGTGTGGCTGCAGAGAAAGGATGAGGTGTCATATAAGAGGTATAATGAAAAGAGGAACAGGGCGAGAAGGGCTGTGTATGATGCTAAAGTGACAGCATATGAGAGGTGGGGTAGGTGGTTGACTGAGAATTTTCAACAAAATATGAAAATGTTTGGAAGGAAATGAAGAGGATGTGAAAGGGAGAGTCTGGGAAAGAAGAGCGAGTAAAAGCAGAGGATGGAAGGATGTTAAATGAGGTGGATGCTATAAGGAAAAGACGGGTGAAGTATTTTGAAAGATTGTTAAATGCGGAGGAGGAAAGGGAGGCTGAGATTGTGACAGATGGAAGGGAGCAAGAAACATATGTGTTTGGAGGGCTGAATGTTTGTTTGGTCATGATGGAAGAAATGCAGGAGGCAGTGAAGGTGATGACAGCATGGAAAACTCCAGGTATGGATGGGTGTGCTGTGGAATGTTAGAAAGGTGATGGTGCGACTATTGTTGAGTGCTTAGTGAGATTGCAGAATGTGTGTTTTGTAAGTGGTGAGCAGTATGGTGCCTCTTGACTGAGTGAGTGGTACATGTGTAGTTCCATTGTATAACGGTAAGGGTGACAAGTATGAATGTACTAGTTTTCGATGTATAAGTCTATTGAGTGTTGTAGGTAAGGTGTATGGAAGAATGTATTAACCCATCATGTCAGGCAGCTATTTCCGCCGACCTTTCTCCCAGCTGGGTATTTCTGAGAAAATCACCTTTTTGTTTTTAACCATCATATCTCAGCTAGTACATAACCAAAAATAAAATACTGTCATAATACTCACCAATGCGTCAACTTCCAGCTGATTGTCTCAGACAAACCATGAAGTGCATGTAATCAGAGAGAGTGAGTGGGGAAAGGGGACAATTTTTTTTTTTTTCCCGTGTCCATATGCATGGCCGAGGTGCGGTGGCACAACTAAGGCTCATACTAGCCCTCCACAATAATAACACATCCAGAAAACCACAATCCTCCACAAACACCATTTCCCTGTAGGTTTTTCAAAAGTGTGGTGTGAGTACTGCTGTGAGTCATAACTACAGCAACGACCTTGAGGCAAGCTGGCTCAGCCCACCACCTACAGCCCTATGAGCCTTCTTGCCTCACCACCTCTTCACAATCCCTCCACCAGCACCTTACACACACACACACACACACACACACACACACACAGACACTTTTATGGAAACTGTACCATCAAGAAGGTATCCAGGGCAATCTGCACAGTTGAATGCAGTATTTTCTTAGAAAAAGGGAAATGAGAACAATATTAAGGGGAAATTACTCATCATGGAGGGACGTAACCAGTGGAGTGCCACAGGGCTCGGTGCTGGCATCAATTATGTGTTTAGTATATATAAATGACATAGTAAAACTGGAAATGGAAATTATCTAAATATGTTTTGGATGATGCAAAAATTCAAAGGAGAACTACTAACACTGATTCTTCCAAAGAGTTGCAAGAGGAATTAATCAAGCTTCACGAATGGAGCAATAAATGGCAAACAGAATTCAATGTGGACAAGTGCCATCTAATTAATCCCTCCATCCAAGATGACGCGTTTGTCGTCATATGGGTGTTGCTGCGACTATACTCAATGACGCATTTGTCTTCATTTAAGCATAAAAACCTTTGTCAGGGAAAAAGTTTTCGGTCGATTGGCGTCATTCATGGAGGCATCATAGTTCCCGCACTTCTCGTTAAAAGTAATGACTTGGCAACCTTGGGGCCCAAGATGTGCAGACAGGTTGATTATTTCCACAGCAGCTGTCGAGGGAGAAGGTAGTGCATGCTGGGGCATTTAAATTGTACTCTACTGTATTTACCCCTGTCCTGGGCGTGCGTCATATTCCACTATACCAATAAAGCTTGTGTTTACTTTTTGGGAACTATTGTGATTAGATTTGGTGTTTGCATTAAGGAATTAGGTTTTTGTGAATCATTCCTAGCCATTATCAGCTGTTGGCCCAACAAAGATTGTGCTAAGCCTACCCTGTTTTTCGGCATGTCCCAACAACTACAGTCCCTCTACCCCGCACCCAGTGTGAGTATTCAACCATTGAACAACAGTGACAGTGAATCAGGTGAGTATAGTGTGAAATATCTAGTGAGGAAGGACATGGTGAAACATTTAGCAGGAGGAGGTGGGAAACCACCAGATGACATGGCATCATCTTGAACGAAATATTCGCCAAGGTGTTGATGAAGTCCTTGTTTTATGTTGTTGTACGGTGAATAGTGTTATTGTGCAAAAGACAGGAGCATAGTGCAACGAGTGTACGTGATGAAATATTGGCTAAGGCAGGAGTCACATACGCCTTACAGTCACGGCATGCCGTTGTCAGGATGGGATGAAATAGCGGAGGTTTATAGAGATATTTGATTTTATTATATTATATTTATTTCGTATGCATTTTGTGTGAAATAAAGCATGAGTGTTATAGTGATATACTTATTGTTTGCTTGTGTGGATGAACATAAACACTGAACCACGTGCTCGTCAGAAGATATTGTCTGTGATACCTTAGGTATTGCAGATGTGACATACAGAGCACATTTATATTCTGTTGTGGTGAAATATACTGTATGTTTACAAAAATAATGGATTTGATTATGTGCATTGTGAAATAAAATAATAAACACTGCAACATCTTCAGGTAAGGGAAGCATCATCTGCTACACCTTAGCGCACAGGTAAGGGCGCGTACTTGTCCTTGTTGTGGAGTAATATACTGATAGATTTGGTTATGTTTTATGTGAAAGACAGTAAAAGACTGACCCAACTGCTCGTAAGAAAGAGTGTGTCTTGTACATCTGAGTTAGCACAAAGGTAGCGATATGCAACACAAGGTTAGGAACACGTGCATTTACATTTTATTGGTGAAATATACTGTGTATCTCATATATTGATAGATTTGGGTATTTAATATGTGAAAATTACATGAGAGACTGACTCACGTGCTCGTAAGAAAGTGAACGTCTTGTACACCTGAGCTAGCACAAAGGTAGTGAAATGCAACGTGACATACGTAATTATAGATGGTATAATAGACTGTGTATCTCATACAGTGATATATTTTGTTATGTCTGTATGTGGAAAGAAAGTGAAAGTGAACCACGTGATTATCTGGAAATCACCGTCTGCTGCACCTTACTGTCCAGGTAGGGGCCATGTAATTGACCTACGGAAGATGTGCATTTACATTTTATTAGTGAAATATATTGTGTATCTCTTGTACTGATAGATCTGCCTATGTATTATATGAAATAATGTGAAAGACTGACCCACGTCCTCGTAAGAAAGAGAACGTCTCATACACCTGAGCTAGCACAAAGGTAGTGAAATGCAACGTGAGATACATAATTGCAGATGGTGTAATATACTGTGTATCTCATACAGTGATATATTTTATGTCTTTATGTGAAAAGAAAGTGAGCGTGAACCACGTGATTCTCTGGAAATCATCGTCTGCTACACCTTACCATCCAGGTAGGGGCCACGTAATTGACCTACAGAATACTGGGAGAAACAACACACAACACCTCTATATTTATTGAATTTGAACTAATAAACAATAACAGTAACAATATAATGGATTTCAGACACATATATATGAAAAATAAGCATTGTACCATCACGCGAGCATAGCGAGTTTGGTCCGAGTCGTAACATGCTATATGCTAAGTTTCTTGTATCAGTCAACCTATCATTTTTTCTACTTGTATACTTCTGTTTCAATGACATTTTACCTATTACAACTGTCTGTAAGTGTTTTCAGATGTTTTCATTCATTATGATGACATGCAGCATAAGTCTAGCGCACATCAGCTTTGTAAGCGCACTCGCTATGACTCATATTTCAACATACCAAATTGTTTTATCACTTTCCTATTATTTTTCCCTTTACATAGAACCTTTCCTCCACCACTGTAAATGTTTTCAATATTTTCATTCATTACGGGGGCATTTAGCGATATGCTAGAGCATATTCACGTAGCAACCACGATCTCAAACACTCGTGTTTCATCATCTACTTTATTTATTCACTCCAATTATAATTTCCCACTTACATTACACACGTTTACACCCCTATACTGCACTGTACATACTTACTGGCATTATTTATTCAAGTGAGTATGAGAATATCGCATGAAAATACCCTCGCAATGAATGTTTCGACCAACATAATACTCACACACTTATATACTAATTCTTCACATATATTACACACTTTACCACTTGCTGACTTTTATTTTCACTATTACGTGCCTTATTCATTCAACTGAGCGTCAGGATATCGCATCTCTATACACACGCTATGAATATTTGACTTGGAATATATTTCAGCACTTACAATAATTTGAACTTATATTATACCCGTAAGCATTTCCAATAATAATAATTATATAATTACGGCCGTATTTATTGCACTGAGCGACAGAATATCGCATCATAAAACCCTCGCTATGTATATTTCCACTTACGGCATATTTATACACTTACATACAATTTTTGCACTTATGTTATACCCATATGCACTTTATACTAATATTTGGAGATTAACATGACTGATAATTTCACTGAGCGTCTGTCTGTCGCATTTACCTCATAATTTCAGCATCCTTTTGCATTCACACCATATTAAAATTGCATCAACGTGTGATATTCGCTGAAACATGGGTGAATACAGAGACCCACGTCACACTGCACGCACTCATAGCGGGTGTCCTTCCTCTGTGTCGTGAGTCTCACCTGGGAATTACTGCACACGTGACACTTGCGTTGGGGCCTAGGTCTGTTTGGCTGGGGAGGGATAGGAGTGGGGAAATGGCGGCTGGATATTCTCAGGGGAGTTTGTGCAATAGCAGCAGTGCGGGTGCGATGTTGGGGCCTTTCTACTGTACAGCATACCGTGCAAAGATTTCTCTTGTGAGCTCCCTCACAAACCCTTCAAATGTTTCCTGAACTCCTGTTGTCAGGGCGTGAAGGTGGTGGCAATTCAGAGCATTGATATCTAGCACGTGAAAGAACAGTTTCTTATACCACTTCATCGTGGTCCTGGCACACTCTACCGTCGGTATCATGGAGTCTGACTGGTCTACGAGGCGCATGTTTATATTATAGTCCATGACACACTCAGGTTTCGAAATATGATGCCTGTTCTCGCTACAGTAATCAACTGAACCAGTACGGTGCATCATGGGGCGGTGAACCGTTGACAATAGGCTTACCTCTCTATTGTGATTCCACACAGTTGCAAGGATGTTGTTGGCTTTGAAGAAGACAACCTCATTCCTTGCAAGTTTCCGCCCTACCTTGGCCATGTGACTCCGGTTCACCTTCAATGTTCCACAGAGCCCAGTTTCATGTGTGTGAAGATAACGAGCGAGAAGAGGGCTAGTGTACCAATTGTCCAGGTAGAGGACGTGACCACGATGAAGGTAGTTTTCTATCATCGTCTTTACCACTGCTCCCGACAGTCCAATACTTCGATCTTCTATTTTGTCTGTCTGTGCACCGGTGTACAAGACTATGTCTTGCACGTATCCAGTCCTACAGTCGCACATAACAAAGATCTTGAACCCAAAACGGTGCGTTTTGCTGGGTATATACTGCCTAAATGAAATATTGCCTCTCCACAACACGAGATTCTCGTCTATGACGAGGTCTCTATAGGGATAGAATGAGGAACGAAAGGTTTGCCTGAGGTGATCAAAGATCAACCTAATTCGCCTCATTTTATAAGTGTTGTTTGCATTTGCAGGATCATGAGCATCATAGAAATGGAGGCGACTTAGAATTTGTTGAAACCGATTACGGCTCATCACTTGACCGAATATTGGGGTAAACATAACAGGGTCCCTGGTCCAGTAAGCAGGAATTTTGTTCTTTCGTATAATACCCATCAAAAGGACTAGGGCAAAAAATAACATTTCTGGAAGGGAGACAGGGTAATCATAGATGATAGAATGCCTACTCCTTGTTCCCAGTCTTTCACTCTCTAGGCGCTGGGTGCTTGCAAACAGGTTGGTATGGTATACAATCTGCTCCACAATTGCCTCACTAAAAAACGGGTGGAAAAAATCCAACCTTGTGGAATTACGGTGAATTCCTGGAGCAATGCAGCCAGAGCGCCCCTGCTCAGTGAAGGGGTGAATGAGGGGAGAAAAATCACTCCCATTCTCCCCATTCCACGCCACAAATCCCTCGTCCCCATCATCCCCATCACCACCTTCATCTGGGTGGAGAGGAGATCCTGGTTGGGGAGGTGGGGGAGAAGGAGTACGGAGGGCTTCCCCTCTGTCACTCCTCTTCCCTTTGCCTTTACTCTATCCCTTTCCCTTACCCTTACGGCCTTGAGGAACATTAGGGGGCTGTGGGGATGAAATAGGGAAATATTGGGGAGCAGAAGATGTGCTGGGGAGTGGTTCCTCCTCACCTTCCCCCTCCATGACAACACCACGTGCTTTCTCACGCACCCTAGCTCGACCACGTGATAATGAACGCACCCGCACTTGCCCACGTGATCCACTACGCCGCCTCACACTACGTACGGAGAGCAATGACTCACGTCACTCTCACTTTCCCTAATCCTCCCTGCACTTTCCCTTTCACTCCCCACTCCCTCCACTTCACTTCCTAACTCCCCAAACAAAATGCTAGGCCCATACCTGCTCATACAACATGGTGTGCGCTCTGGCCCACGATGAGTTATGACCTCACGTCCATACCACGTGGCAGCACATTCCACGGCTCCGTCATTGTCATCGTCCTCGTCCTCGTCCTCGAATTCTGGTTCCAAATCACGTTGGGGATAGGGATAGGATGTTGCACATGCCTTCTTTGCCTGCTGCCCCTCTCTAGCAGCACGGTAAGTCACGTACTGCCACTTCCTGGGAGACGGAACTTCCTCGTCACTGCTGGTGGTTTCTTCCTCCTCTGGCTGCACATAATCCTTATCCATAACCTCGTTGTCCAGAGGGGAATCACTGTCGCCTGTAAAAGTGTCCAGGGCAGCTTGAAATTCGCTGTCTGAGAGACCTCTCTTAGCCATGTCTGAGCAGGACCGTTGCTACCAGGTGAGTGGACGAGTGGCGGGTTAGCGCGGGTCGCGTGGGGTCGCCGAGTGTCCCTGCCTGGTGGCAGGTAGGGGAAGGTCATGCGAGGATACGTACCGCAAATGAAGCGCAAAATTTGAAAATTGTCGAAATTATGCACAGTGCAATTGCACGACGTACCGGTACGTCGCCAGGACTGGCAAATGCAAATCATTGCAACGTACCCATATGTCGACGGGACGGGGCGGGTTAAATTATCAATAATTAACTATCAAATTCCTGTCTAATTATTGCACATTACTAATAAATAATAATTAATAAATTACTGATGTAATGTAGAACAATCATCATTAATTGACAGAATTGATGAAAGTATTATTTTTCGTCATTAATAAATACAACCAAACCGTTGGCATCATATCTGTATGTACTCACTGTCTCCGGACCTGTATTCGTCACGTGAGTACCGAGGAATGTGGTAATGCGTGAGTACAGCCAAAAAGTGGCGGCACTTTCAATTCCGCTGCTGGCTAAAAAAAGTAATGGCGTTACCACCATCGCTATTAAAATAGTAGCAGCACTATGTAGCACTGCTACTAATAGCGGCACTGTTCCCAGCTTTCGTATTATGTGAAAATAACGTGAAAGACTGACCCACGTGCTTGTAAGAAAGAGAACTTCTCGTACACATAAGCTAGCACAAAGGTAGCGAAATGCAAAGAGTTTTTTTTTTTTTGTGAGCGAACAGAGGAAAGAAAAAGAAATAAATAAAAAAAAAATCCATACACCAGATTACTGGCGTCCTCTGTTCATAAAATATCTGTAACAGTTAGACTTGAACATCTGTGGGTTGAAATTTGGAAGGAAACAATTCTGGGGAAGAGAGTTCCAGAGAGATGCAGATCGGAGAATGAAAGAATTCTGATAATCAGAAGTTCTGCAATATAACTGAGTGACATTCCAGTCATGAGCACTACCAGATGCCCGTGTAGCACGAGGGAAGGCATGGAGAGGTGGCACCATCGATGCAACTTCGTCTGAGCATTTGCCATAAAAATATCTGTAAAATAATGCAAGGGAGGCAATATTCCTTCTTACTTGCTGGGAGGTAGTTTTTTTTGTAATGGCAGGGTTGTTAATAATTCTAACAGCTTTGTTCTGAATTTTGTCTAGTTGTTTTAATGCAACTTCTCCACATCCATTCCACAAGGGTGAGCCATACTCAAGCTGAGAGCACACATAACTCTTATAAGTTATAGCTAACTGCTCATCAGTGAAGAAGTTACGGACTCTGTGCAATAGTCCAAGTTTCTTTGAGGCGGTTTTAACAAGTGATCTAACATGAGAGGTCCAGCTGATGGCGTTGTTAAGTGAGACACCAAGAATTTCAGGACTTTTGGAGATGGGAATATTAGTAGCACTGAAGGTAATTTACGAATCTGGCAATACCTATTAGTAAATTGTATATATTTAGTTTTACTAGCATTAAATGAGACAAGGTTGTTTTGTCCACATTCACTGATCGTTGATAGGTCTTGATTTATGGAGATGGCTGTACTAAGCTGAGAGGTAGAGACATTAGACTTTGCAAATGGGTGTCTGAATGTGAATGAACTATGTAATGTTTAATTATCACATATGAGTGGATGGGATTGTGGGTGACAAATAAGAGATCATTAATAACTAGGAATAGGGTTGGCGCCAAAACTGATCCCTGTGAAACGCTGGTGTTAATTGAGTGGAAACTGGAATATACATCATCTACTTTTACTCTTATTTTCCTGTCACTAAGGTATGAGGAAATCAAAGGAACAAAAAATGTTAAACCATAGCAGGGGAACTTGGACAGGAGAGAATGGTGCCATACTCTGTCGAAGGCATTAGAAATATCAATGGCAACTGCATGAGTTTTTCCATGTAGGTCAATTGATTGATGGATGGTATGAGTTAGGAGACTGAGTATGTCAATGGTGGATCTTTCGTGGCAGAAACTATATTGTCTATCACTAATTAAGTTGTTGGATTCAAAATGTTTAACAATGTGCTTATTAATTAAAGTCTCAAATACCTTACGAAGAGAGGATATGACAGCTATTGATCTGTAATCAGAGGGGTCAGAGGAACTTCCTTTCTTCGGAATTGGGTGGATATTGGCTTCTTTCCATGAATTTGGGAATGAAGAAGTACGTATGCATAGTCTAAATAATTCAGCTAGAACAGAGGCAAGTTCAGGGGAACACTTTTTCAAAACAATTGGCGGAATTCCATCTGGGCCTGGAGCTTTGTTGGTAGGTAAACTGTCTAGGATGGATTTTAGGTATCATGTCTGTATTTTAACCCGCCCCGTCCCGACCACTTTCTCACCAATGGTACCCCCCAATCCCGACCATTTTTGGACCCAAATATTTTTTGCTGAAACTTTCGCTTTTGGTCAGAAACAATGGTCAGTCACAAAGAAATTGTTCCCCGGGGTCCATAATTGCCCTAAACAGGTATGCCTTGGTCACACCTGGCACCGTGTTCTCTGTAGGTGGTCTGAGCCTTTAACGTTTTCTATGGTATTATAAGTCTGGGAAACCAATGAAAGTAAGTAGATATGTATTTATTACAAACATAAAAACATGTGATAAAAGAGTAAATTGGATTTTATACAAAAATAGAGCTGAAAGAAGCATTGTACCATCGTGCGAAACAAGCAAAATCGGGCAGACTGGTCACGATGAATCGTTAACATTCGAAAATCATGATACATATCATTTTTTTTACTTACATAATACTTCTACAATAACATTATACCATTTTACATTTTATTGAACTGTTTTTACGTATTCACAGGCCTTTCGATAACATTTAGCGTAATGTTAGCGTTTATTTACGTAGTGAGTGAACTCGCTGTGACTGTTGTTTCAACTCGTATTGTGTTTTTTCTACTTACATAATACTTTCCTAATAACATTATACACCTTTCAACTTTATAGAACTGTTTTGAGATAATTTCAGGCCTTATGTAAATATTTAGCGTAATAATAGCGCATAATAACACACACGGTGAAGTCGCTATGACTACTATTTCAACTTACAACCTATTTTTGTACTTATATAATAATTCTCCACTAACATTGCACATGTTTACACTTGATATAATTGATATCACTTAATTTCAGACCTTACGATTCAACTGAGCGTCATATTAGCGCGTACTTACACAGTGAGTGTTATTGCGATATCATTTGTTTCATCTTACACTAGTATTCAACTTATAAATCACCTTACTACTAACGTTACAACAAATTCCACTTTATATAATTCCTATCACATACTTACTGACCAGAATGTTCTACTGAGCGTAATATTTTCGCAGATTTACACAGTGGGTGTACTCGTGACATCAATTATTACAACTTACACTATTTTTCAACTTATACATTTTATTCATGCTAACATTACACCCGTTTCCACTTTATATTCTTGCTATCACATATTTACTGACCAGAGTGTTATACTGAGCATCATATTTTCGCAGATTTATACAATGGGTGTAGTTTTCATATCACTTCGTTCAACTTACACTATTTCTTAACTTATACATTACTTTCCTGCAAACATTACACCCGTTTCAAGTTTATATAAGACTTAGCACATACTGACTGGCCTTACCATTATACTGATCGTCATATCGCCATCCCACACAGTTTCAGTAGTGTAGGAAGTTATGGTACTCTCTGAAACATGGCTGAAGGCACAACGCAACATTGGTGGTGGTGGGGGAGGTGGAGAGCAGCGCCTTTGATCACTCGCATTTCTCTTCCCTCTCCCTTTTCCTTTACCCTTTCCCTTCCCTTTCCTTCCTTTCCCCACATCCTGGGGCTGTGTGGAGGAAGTTTGGGAATATTGTATGGCGAAAGACGTGCTAGGGAGTGGCTCCACCTCCTCTCCCCTAGGCCTATGTGCACCACATGCTCGTGCTGCCTCCCTCACACCACTTTCCCTTTCACCCCGCACTCCCACCACACCACTTTCGCCTTCCCCAGACAAAACACTAGGCCATACTTTATTTGCCTTCTCGCCCCACCTTCTGATCCTCGGGGTGAGATTTTTTCCTTCCCCAACCACGAGGCAACATCACGTCCTAAGCCGCCATCATCATCATCGTCCTCATCCTCGTCCTCATCAGAATCTCTCTCTAGGGGATGGAGAGAGGTCCATGCAGGTGTTTTGGGTGCAGGCTGGCCTTCCCTTGCCTTACGATACATGACATACCGCTTTTTCCGGGGCGAAGGGACCTCCTCATCACTGCTTGTTATTTCCTCCTCAGGCTGCACATAATCTCGATCCACCACATCATCATCAAGTGGAGAATCACTATCTCCAGTGAAGGTATCCAGGGCAGATTGTATTTCGTCGTCTGAGAGACCTTTACCCGCCATGTCTGACCTGGGTCACTGCTAACAGGTGAGTGACCGAGACAAGGGCGAGCACAGGTCACGCGGGGTCTGTGCCGCTGCCCGCCTGGCAGCAGGTAGGGGAGGCTTGGGTACGTGGGCGAATCGAAAATCTAGCGCGAATTTTGAAAATTGTGGAAATTATGAACCTTGCAATTGCAGGACGTTGAAGTACGTCAACGGGATTGACAATGACATAACGTGAGGACGTGGAAGTACGTCGACGGGACGCCGCGGGTTAAGTGGGGCAATTTCGGGGGAGTCAAGTTCAAGTACTTGGACATTCTGGCTGGCATCCTTTATGGTGGAATTTCTGGCAGATGTACGGGCAAAAATATCTACTTTCCCATGCGGGTCATTTGTAACGTTACCATCTGCAGATTTTAGTGGGGGAATGGAAGATGACTTGTTAAAGTTAATATTAAAAGAATTAAGAGTTGACCAGAGGTTAGGAACACATGCATTTACATTTTTCTTTTTTTTGGTGAAATATAGTGTGAAGTTCATAAAAAGTGATGGGTTGGGTTATGTTTTATGTGAAAAGAGAGTGAAAAACTGACCCACGTGCTCATAATGAAAAGTGCATGTTGTACACCTGAGCTAGCACAAAGGAAGCGAAATGTAAAGTGAGGCTAGGAACACATGCATTTACATTTTTTTTTGTGGTGAAATATACTGTGTATCTCATGAAAAGTGATAGATTAGGTTATGCTTTATGTGAAAAGACAGTGAAAAACTGACCCACGTGCTCATAATGAAGAGTGCGGGTCATACACCTGAGCTAGCACAAAAGTAGTGAAAGGTAGTGGAAGGACAATTGCATTAGGAATATGTGCATTTACTTTTTTTTGGGTGAAGTATACTGTGTCCCTCATAAAAAGTGATAGATTGGGTTATATTTTATGTGAAAAGACTGAAAAACTGACCCACTGCAGCAGGTTCTCATAGGGGAAACACCGTCTGCTACACCTTAGTGCACAGGTAACGGCCTACGGAACAGTCCATTTACATATTAGTGATGAAATGTACTGTGTATCTCATAAAAATGATAGATTTGGCTATGTGTAATGTGCAGAGTAAATGAAAGAGGTAACCACGTGCTCGTGGCACCTACCTGTGTGCTAAGTCAGGTGTAGGAGATGATGTTTTTCAAGGACATACACGTATATCATGAACCTTTGTGTTGTGCCCGTGTTGAGCAAAGTTCTTGGCTGGCTATGAATAAAATATCTTGACTCATAAAAAGTGATAAATTGGGTTATGTTTTATGTGAAAAGACAGTGAAAGACTGACCCACTGCAGCGTGTTCTCTTAAGGGAAACACGGTCTGCTACACCTTAGCGCACAGGTAACGGCCTACAGAACACGTCCATTTACATTTTAGTGGTGAAATGTACTGCATTTCTCATAAAAATGATACATTTGGTTATGTGTAATTGCAAAGTAAAAGAAAGAGGTAACCTCATGCTCATGGCCCATAACTGTACTCTAAGTCATGTGTAGGAGACGATGTTTTTCAAGGACATACACGTATATCATGAACCCTTGCGTTGTGCAAGTGTTGAATAAAGTTCTTGGCTGGCTGTGAATAAAATATCTTGACTGCTTTATTTCAGCTCACATCTCTACCACAGCATTGGAGTACAACAGGGTCCAGAATCCCTTCCACAGCAATTTATTCTCCAGTTGGCTTGCAACGACAGCAGTCTTGTAGATACGAAACGCAGGCTGGCACCACACGAGCGGCACAAGATCCTCGATGAGGTAGAGTCGGAGAGCGACATTGAGAGCTACCATCCTGGGATGGAGGAGGTTCAGCTGCTGCCATCCGGTCAGCATATGGAGCTGCCCCACCGCCTTCCATCGTGGGAGACCACACCACCATAATCGGCTGACTTCACTGGAGGACCCTCCCCACCTGTAGGACCTCTCGGTCCCACCACTCTCTTCGTCGGCTCCCAATCCCCAGGCCCCTCTCCCCCCCCTTGGCGAGCCAGTGTCACTGGAAGCCAGGCCATTGTTCATTGTGATGGTCCCTCCACCTACTTCTGCTGTGCAGGATGCTACAGTGACATCCTTGCCAGCCAGCCCGAGGAGACCATTGTCCCCAGAGCCCTCTCTCTCGTCCTTGTCTGAAGCGTCCCCTCCCAGACGAGGGTGCCGTGGTCCACTGCCTGGACACAGGGGACATCCAAGGTCGGAGGGCAAGCTGAAGGGTTTTGACAAGCCAACCCACTGCCACTGCCACCACCGCCTCTGAAGAGGATCCTGGGTGGAGCAGTTGCCCGTTCACACTGAACCACAGGCCATTCACTGGCTCCCCAGGGATCAAGGTGGATATTCCAACAACTCGCCTGCAGTTCTTCCAGCTCTTTTTCATGTGGGAGTTGTTGTCATACCTCACTGTGGAAACCATCCAGTACACCACATACCTGGAGACTCAGCTGCATGCCTGGTTCTCCTGCAATGAAGAGATGGCCAAAATCCTGGGGTTATACCTTTTCATGGAGGTCGTTCACATGCCGACCATCAGGCACTACTGGAGGAGCTCCAAGCTGCACAACTACCCTAGGGTTCGGTGGGCAATGAGTGGAAGGCGCTTCACCGCCATCTTTAAGCACTTCCACACCTTCAGCTCGCTCGCCATTCCCCAGGATAACCAAGACCGGCTCATCCATGTTCGCACGGTCATGGAGTACCTCCTTCAGCAGTTCCAGTCAGCTTACCAACCCGAGGAGCAGCTCAGCTTGGATGAGGGCTCTCTGGGTTGAAAGGGCCGGCTGTCCTTCCGCTTCAACAAACCCCAGAAGCCCACCAAGTATTCTATCAAGTTGTATATGTTGGCTGAGTCATCCTCGGGCTAATCTGGAACCTCGAGGTCTACTCGGGGGTGCAGCGAACCCTCAAGGACACCATGTGGGACCTTGTGGAACCGTTGGAGGACCAGGGCTATAAGTTGTTCATGGACAACTATTACTATTCTGTAGCCTTGTGTGAATGACTCTTCACTGCAGGCTTTTTCGTGTGTTGGACCCTATCGCTGCCTAGAGGAGTGCCACGCCAGCTGCAGGCCATCACCAGGGTTATGAGGCTGCCCGAGGGAGGCATGGCATACAGGCACAAGGACAATGTGCTAGTCCTGCTGTGGCAGGACAAGTGCATTGTGAACATGGTGTCCACTTTCCACACTGCAGCCACCATTCTGAAGAGGGTTCGAGGAAAGGTTCGGGGCCATGAAGCTTGGACAACCTATGTGGAGAAGGTACTTAACAAGCCCGCCATTGTGGAGGAATACAACAGGTACATGGGTGGGGTTGATCATTTTGATCAGACAGTCCAGTACTACCCCATCCAAGGGCGAACTGTCAAGTGGATGAAGAAGGTCACATTCTACTTCGTCCAAATGGCACTGTTCAATGCGTTCACCTTGTACAAATAGTACAGTCATGTGCGAGTGACTGTTCCTGAATTTGTGGAGCAGATCATCTACAATCTTCTGCATTTACATGAAGAGGTCTGGCATGCGTCTGGACACGCACTCCACCACTCCCCAGACCTACTTACCCGGCAGCCAGCACCAGTAACACATGGCATCCAGCAGGCATGACCACCAGCGCCAGGATAGGCCCAACCATCACCAGCACCAGCACTGCCTGCAGGACACCCCACACTAGCACCACCTGCAGCAGGGCCATCACAGGCGCCTCCATCACCACCAGCGCCACCTACAGGACGCCCATCAGGGGTGCCAGTGTCAAGACTCCATATTATAATAATACAACTCATAGCATGATAGATAGATGAATAGATAGACAGACAGTGTAATAGATAAGAACAACAGCCAAAGTGTGGGAATAGAAAATGTGTTAATGAGAGTCGATAAAAGGAAATGTGTCCGCATTTCTGTATGGAATGCCACATGAACTCTATGACACCGGAAACACTACATACACACAGACACACGGGCTTCTCAAACATTCACATGCGTCTTGCACACGTGACACTAGCCCTCCTAGGGAAGATTGGAAGAAATAGAGAGTCAGAAAGGGGCTAGCCATAGAACCTAAAGGTTGTGGAGAGAGGAAGAGAGAAGAGGGGTCCTACGAGAGCTTGGCTAGTGAATATACGTTCCTGTGTAATACATACACTGCTCAACTTAAACTCTTCCTTGAAGATAATAAACTGCAATCAACTCCCTGTATCCATCTTTAACTTCTACCTTCGACTACACGATAACTAGAACCAAATCTCAAGATTAACATATTAAAAGCCTGGGCCTGCAGCTCCAGCACGACAAGACCACAGAGCATGAGGGTATCCAAGCAAGCATTGCCGGGTGATTGATGACGACATGAGGTTGGATTGCACTCTGGATCATCACCGGGCATGGATCCCCGACAAGAAGAGGCTCAGGTGTACCTTGTGGTTCAAGTTGGGGATGAGGAAGGACACAAGGAACATGTGTCCTGTATGTGACGTGCCGCTTTGCATGGGTGATTGTTTCGAGCGGTACCATATCGAGAGATACCTTCACTAGTGGAGCACACACACACACACACACACACACACACACACACACACACACACACACACACACACACACACACACACACACACACACACACACACACACACACAGTACAAAACTCCTCACCTCCCAACTGATCTGGTCCTGTAGGAAGATCATTGCCACTGGAGAAGTACATGATATTCTTTTTTTTATTTATATATTTACTTCTGTTTATGTCAGCATATTTACTCATACATATATATTGTTATTTACCCCAGCACAAATGACAGGGAAATAAGTACAGCTTCAACTTCAGTTGCTAGCAACAGGTTTAGTGTTCACTTGTAGTTTCTGAAAGGACTAAAAATAAAACAGATGTAATTATATAAAATAGTTGTTGGTATAAAACCAAAGAAAGTGTAGTTAGCAAGCATAAAAGTGATAGCGCGCTACGGGAAAACAACATAAGTGAACGCAGCTGACGGCGGGTCGGCGAGCAGGGAAATATGCTGTAGTTTATTTTCATTTTTCTCAAAAACTATGAGGCCTAGGATCACCGTTGTTGGCTCAAATGAAAGCGAATGAAATTCTGCATAGGATGATAAAATAAGAACATAAAAGTGCCGAGAATAAATAAAGATTTTGTTGTCTGTCAGAAATGGGTTTTACTTTTTCGCTTATTACTCGAACACCATACCTCGTATGAAACTGGGACTCCCCCCATTCGAAAGCTAATAAAATTCTCATTCGATTGATTATAAAACATCTAGAGATTGATCAGTAAACATTCGGTTCATGATGTTGGGAAGTGAGATCTATGATACTGAATGTTTATTCTGAGGGCCCTAATGTACGTTTAGTGTGTGTGTGTTTTTTTTTTTTTTTTGCTTATCGTGTAGAACAAACATCGTCGAATAGGAATATGTGGGTTTTGTGGCAAAATAAATATGTTTGGGTGGTGAAAATAAGCCGAGAATACACATTTTTGGAGTGTGCGGTGGCTGGGGGGGTAGGGGAGAAAAGCCCGTGCTTCACGGCACAGAAAACTTAAGAAACTTATCTGCGTGGGAAGGGGTTAAATTTGGTAAAAGTGAGAAAAGACCAGATTGGGATTATAAGTTAGCAAGATCATCCCTACACATAGCAGAAAGAGAGAAAGACCTAGGAGTAATTATCAATAACAGACTATATCAAGATAATCATATCAGTGAGATGGTATATAACATGTATATATTCCTTGCTAATATGAGAAGAGCATTCTCATATATAAATGAAGACATGTTGAGAAAGCTAATATCATTCATCAGACCAACCCTGGAATATGGATCAGTAGTATGGAGAGGAGAAATTGTGAGAGAATGGGAGAATGGATGGGATACATGTGCAGGAGTAGGTGAGAATGAGAGGGCAAAGGAAGGAGTATGTATAGTTGTGAGTAAAAGATGGAAGAAGAGCATTAGACAGTATGGATCATTTGTATCAAGGATTGTGTGTTTAAGGTTGAAAGTTGGAATACAAATGTGGGCGATTGTGTGTGTGTATGCGCCAACGCAAGATCGTGCTAGCAGAGTGAGAGAAGAGTTCTGGACAAATCTGGAAGTGTGCATGGAAAAGTTTGGAAGGAATGAGAGAGTGTTTTTGATCGGTGATATGAATGGCAAAGTAGGGAATGTGAAGGTGGATGGAATAGTTGGTGAGTGGGGTGTCCCTGCTGAGATAGATGATTGATTATGTGTGTGTGGATGAAAGGATGCGAAGATGTGTAATGGATGCAAGAGCTTATAGAGGTTGGGAGAGTGGACTTTCTGACCACTACTTGGTGGTGGCCAGAACTAGGATCCAAGTAAGTTGGAGAAATAGAAGAAGGGAAAGACGAGAGGAAGGAGTAGTTGCAAGGAGAGTGGAAAGATTACAAGACGATGAGAAAAAGGCAGAGTAAAAGAGAGAAGTGGAGGAACGATTGGGCAAATATGAACTGGAGCAGATGGGGGACATGGAAGGTGTGTGCAGGATATTTACAGAAGAAATATGTGCAGTATGTGATGTGGTGTGTGCGAGGAAGAGAAGACGGATGGGGGTGCAAGGAACAGCGTGGTGGACTGAAGAGGTGAGACAGGCTGTGGCACAAAAGAAGAAAGCATACAATGAATGGATGAGAAATGGGGGCGTGGAAGAAGTTGAGAGGCGGAAGAGAGAGTTACATATAGAAAGAAAGAGAGAGGTGAAAAGATTAGTAAGAGAGAGTAAGAAGAGAGTGGATGAGGATTTTGGAAGGAATTTGAGTGTAAAGTGGAGTGACTGTAAGAAAATGTTCTGGAAAGAGGTGAACAGAGTAAAACAGGGTGGAAGTGAGGTTAGAAGGGGAGTGAAAGATAAAAATGGTAGATTACTAGTGGAGAAGGGAGAAAAAGTGAGCAGATGGAGAGAACACTTTAACGAATTGTTGAACGTAGAGGATGGAAGTAATGCAAGTATAAGTGACTGGGGAATGGCTGGGAGGAGGCAGGTGAGAAGATAGGAAGAAATCAGTAGGATAGAAGTTGTGGAAGCAATGAAGAAAGTCAAATCGGGGAATACCCTAGTAATTGATGGAGTGTGTGGTGAAATGATGAAGCATAGTAGTAGAATGGATGTGGAAGGTGTGCAGATTGGCCTGGGTGGAAGATAGAGTCCCGGAGGATTGGAAGTCAGGTATAATTATTCCCTTGTACAAAGGAAAAGGGGAAAAAGAAGTGTGTGGTAATCACAGGGACATTTGTCTTCTTAGTATAATAGGAAAAGTGTATGGTTGGATACTTATTGACTGAGTTAGAGAAAGAACAGAGGAATTAGTTGGAGAAGAACAGGGAGACTTTAGGAAGGGAAGAGGTTGTGTAGATCAGATATTCATTCTTAGATCTTTAGTGGAAAAGTTTCTAGAGAAGGGAAAGACGTTGTATGCGGCTTTCATGGATTTGGAGAAAGCATATGACAGGGTGGATAGACAAGGATTGTGGAAAGTATTAAGAATATATGGAGTAGATGGGAAGTTGTTGAATGCTGTGAAGAGTATGTATGATGGTGCGAAGGCTGCAGTGCGTGTGGATGGTGAACTAAGTGAATTTTTCTCTTTGAAGGTTGGGTTGAAACAGAGATGTGTCATGTCTCCGTGGTTGTTCAATCTGTACATGGATGGGGTAATAAAAGAGGTACAAGGTAGGGTAGTGGATGTTGGAGTGGCCCTGGTGAGAGAGGATAGTGTTTGGAAACTCCCTGTACTGTTGTTTGCAGATGATACTGTGTTGTTGAGTGAAGACGAAGGGGAGCTGCAAGCCTTGGTGGATGAGTTTGGGAGAATGTGTAAGATACGGAATCTAAAGGTGAATGTAGGGAAAAGTAAAGTGATGGTCTTTGAGAGAGGTGAAGTCAATGAATGTACAGCGAGGTTGGATGGTGAGGAATTGGAAAATGTGAGTACGTTTAAGTACTTGGGTAGTGTGATGAGTAAGGATGGAGGTTTGGAGGGTGAAGTGCTTGAAAGGGTACAGCAGGGAAGAAAGGTTGCTGGTTCTTTGAATGCAGTGATAAGAAACAAGGAAGTGAGCATGGAAGTGAAAAAGTTACTACATGACAGTATTGTGATACGAACTCTAGCGTATGGAAGTGAAGCTTGGACGTTGTTGGAAGGACACAAGTCAAGAGTGAGAGCAATGGAAATGAATTATTTAAGAGGAGCCTGTGGAGTCACATGGAGAGACAGACTGACGAATGTTGATATAAAGGAGCGTTGTGGTGTGGATGTGGATGTGATAGGAAGCGTTATGAGGAACACACTGAGGTGGTTTGGCCATGTGGAGAGGATGGAGGGTGAAAGACTGACGAAAAGAGTGTATATGAGTGAGGTGGAGGGGGGAAGAGGGAGGGGGAGGCCGAGGATGAGATGGAGGGATGGGGTGGAGAGGTATATGAGAGAGGGGGGTGCAAGTTGGGAGCAGGGCAGTGAAATGGCGGGGAAGAGGGCGACGTGGAGGCGATTTGTTTGTGGCCACCCCATTAGGGATTGAGGCATCTGGCAATAGATATATAGATAGATAGTATGGAATCCTCATCTCAAAAAACACATATATATGACTGAAAAAGTGCAAAGGGCAGCTACAAGATGGATACCAAGCTTAAGGGAACTAAGCTACGAAGAAAGATTAGAAAAACTGAATCTACCAACATTACAGGAAAGAAGGAAAGGAAGAGACATGATTATGCTATGTAGAAGATAGACATAAATGTGTATATAACCTATGTGGAAGCATCAGCAACAGAGCACTTCAAAAAACTACGTAAAAAGAGAGGCGATAAAGATGTAAAGACATTCAGTTACCCAAATAGGGCAATTGATCAGTGCAATGCAATACCGAATGAAGTGGCGTGTGTCAAAACTATTCACAAAATTAAGGATATGTATGATAAAAATGGTTTAATGCACGGGAGAGTACGAGCTTGACTCATTCCTGTAAAGATACAATTAGGTAAGAACAATTAAGTAAGAACACACACACACACACACACACACACACACACACACACACACACACACACACACACACACACACTGTGACATGTTTGCTTGCACTGACGCTCGATTTTAGCACCGCTGTGCCACTTGGAGACTGGTTATTACTGCAACTACTACAGGTACAACAACTACTACTACTACTACTACAACCACCACCACTACTACTTCTAGTACTACTACTACTACTACTATTACTACTGCTGCTACCACTACTACTACTACTGCTTTTACTACTGTTACTACTACTACTACTACTACTACTACTACTACATAAAGCCTAAATAATAATGTTGTGAGGAAAATAGTTATCCACGTACTATCCATAATTCAATATATTTTCCACTGTAACAGAATTTTTTCCATGTGACTTTTACTTTTCCATCATAACAAATATGTACACACGAAAACTTTCAAATAAGGCACTGCTTTCCTCATGAAGAAGGCTTTCTGCTTCCATTATTCACATAAATAGACACAGCACTGGTGCGAGGCTTGTCCCACTGCGCTTCCTGCTCCCTCCCTCCTCCACCTCCTTCCTATCTCCACTCCTTACCTCCTCTTCCATCTCCTCATCTGTCCCAATATCCTCCTCTCCAGGATTGTCAATACCCTCTGAAATATTCCCACCATCGGAAATAGCAGATGAACATACAGGGGGAGACGACGAGTGCAAATTGAAGGACACGCGTGACCCACCCTCTTCATGAGACATAAATATCGACATTCATAATGAATTGGAGCAGATGGGAGACGTGGAAGGTGTGTGTAGGATATTTACAGAAGAAATATGTGCAGCATGTGATGTGGTGTGTGGAAGGAAGTGAAGACGGGGGGTGCAAGGAACAGCGTGGTGGACTGAAGAGGTGAAACAGGCTGTGGCACAAAAGAAAAAAGCATACAATGAATGGATGAGAAATAGGGGCGTGGAAGAAGTTGAGAGGCGGAAGAGAGAGTTATATGTAGAAAGAAAGAGAGAGGTGAAAAGATTAGTAAGAGAGAGTAAGAAGAGAGTGGATGAGGAATTTGGAAGGAATTTGAGTGTAAAGTGGAGGGACTGTAAGAAAATGTTCTGGAAAGAGTTGAAAAGAGTAAGACAGGGTGGAAGTGAAGTTAGCAGGGGAGTGAAAGATAAAAATGGTAGATTACTAGTGGAGAAGGGAGAAAAAGTGAGCAGATGGAGAGAACACTTTAAGGAATTGTTGAACGTAGAGGATGGAAGTAATGCTAGTATAAGTGGCTGGGGAATGGCTGGGAGAAGGAGAAGTGAGAAGACAGGAAGAAATCAGTAGGATAGAAGTTGTGGAAGCAATGAAGAAAGTTAAATCGGGGAAAGCCCCAGGAATTGATGGAGTGTGTGGTGAAATGCTGAAGCATGGGGGAGAGATAGTAGTAGAATGGATGTGGAAGATGTGCAGATTGGCTTGGGAGGAAGGTAGAGTCCCGGAGGATTGGAAGTCAGGTATAATTATTCCCTTGTACAAAGGAAAAGGGGAAAAAGAAGTGTGTGGTAATCATAGGGGCATTTGTCTTCTTAGTATAATAGGAAAAGTGTATGGTAGGATACTTATTGACAGAGTTAGAGAAAGAACAGAGAAATTAGTTGGAGAAGAACAGGGAGGCTTTAGGAAGGGAAGAGGTTGTGTAGATCAGATATTCATTCTTAGATCTTTAGTGGAAAAGTTTCTAGAGAAGGGAAAGACGTTGTATGCGGCTTTCATGGATTTGGAGAAAGCATATGACAGGGTGGATAGACAAGGATTGTGGAAAGTGTTAAGAATATATGGAGTAGATGGGAAGTTGTTGAATGCTGTGAAGAGTATGTACGGTGGTGCGAAGGCTGCAGTGCGTGTGGATGGTAAACTAAGTGAATTTTTCTCTTTGAAAGTTGGTTTGAAACAGGGATGTGTCATGTCTCCATGGTTGTTCAATCTGTACATGGATGGGGTAATAAAAGAGGTACAAGGTAGGGTAGTGGATGTTGGAGTGGCCCTGGTGAGAGAGGATAGTGTTTGGAAACTCCCTGTACTGTTGTTTGCAGATGATACTGTGTTGTTGAGTGAAGACGAAGGGGAGCTGCAAGGCTTGGTGGATGAGTTTGAAAGTGTGTATGAAACGGAATGTAAAGGTGAATGTAGGGAAGAGTAAAGTGATGGTCTTTGAGAGAGGTGAAGTCAGTGAATGTATAGCGAGGTTGGATGGTGAGGAATTGGAAAATGTGAGTACGTTTAAGTACTTGGGTAGTGTGATAAGTAAGGATGGAGGTTTGGAGGGTGAAGTGCTTGAAAGGGTACAGCAGGGAAGAAAGGTTGCTGGTTCTTTGAATGCAGTGATAAGAAACAGGGAAGTGAGCATGGAAGTGAAAAAGTTACTACATGACAGTATTGTGATACCAACTCTAACGTACGGAAGTGAAGCTTGGACGTTGTTGGAAGGTCACAAATCAAGAGTGAGAGCAGTGGAAATGAGTTATTTAAGAGGAGCCTGTGGAGTCACATGGAGAGACAGGCTGACGAATGAGGATATAAAGGAGCGTTATGGTGTGGATGTGGATGTGATAGGAAGCGTTATGAGGAACACACTGAGGTGGTTTGGCCATGTAGAGAGGATGGAGGGTTAAAGATTGACGAAGAGAGTGTATGTGAGTGAGGTGGAGGGGGGAAGAGGGAGGGGGAGGCCGAGGATGAGATGGAGGGATGGAGTGGAGAGGTATATGAGAGAGGGGGGTGTGAGTAGCAGGGCAGTGAAATGGCGGGGGACAGGGCGACTTGGAGGCGATTTGTTTGTGGCCACCCCAAACGGGATTGAGGCGTCTGGCAATAGATAGATAGATAGATAATGGCGGTTGTTTTCCTCAGAGGAAGAGTCACTTTCTCCACTCACAGTTTGCATTAATGTCACCTCGAGTTCACTCCGTGTCGCACCATCATTAAGGTCTTTTCTTTTCTGGCCCTTGGACTTCATTGTCGGTGCTCAGATGAGGGTCTGGACACAAGGAAAACTTTTTGCATAGGTCTATCCATTACAGAAGAATGTAGGTTATGTAGCTTGACTAGGATGCATGCAGGAGGGTTGCCAATGGTTGTGTGTGATGGAAATAACCCTCCGAATGTTCTGCCAATGCTGCAAAGCACTAGATTAGGTATACTTGCCACTCGGACGTCACCAGGTCGTCACGTATACATGTCACACGTATGCAGTGGGTTACGAGAGTTAAAGAGGATACTAAGGGAGCAATTGGTGATGAGCAGTATGGTTTTAGGAGAGGGAGGGGATGCATGTGTGGATCAGGTGTTTTGCTGTGAGACAGGTGTGTGTGAAAAGTACTTGGTGAAAGGAAAGGATGTCTTTTGAGCGTTCATGGATTAGAAGAAAATTTACGGTAGCACTGGTAGGAAGGCTCTGTGGACTGTTTCACGACTAGGTGGTTGGTATTTGAAAGGAGTGAAAAGTTTTTATGTAGGTAGCAGAGCAAGTGTGAGTGGGAAATATTGTGAGTGATTGGTTTCCTGTGACAGTGGGGCTGCAGCAGGGATGTGTGATGTCACCTTGGTTGTTTAATATTTTTATGGATGGTGTTGTAAGGGAGATGAATGCAAGAGTGCTAGGAAGAGGTTTGAGTTTGGTGAATCTTGATGGAAGAGAGTGGAATTTGAGTTAGTGGTTGGTTCGGAAGAGAGATTGAGACAGGTGGTAGAGGAGTCTGGAAGAGTGTGTGAAAGAAGGAAATTGAGGGTGAATGAGAATAAAGTAAAATGACGAAGTGTACGAGGTTTGTATAAGTAGGAGGATGAATGTAATTTTGAATGGTGAGTTGCTTGAGGAGGTAGAGTGTTTTAAGTACAGTATTTAGGGTCACATGTTGCTGTGGCAGGAAGAATAGATGTAAAGGTTTAAGTTGGGAATGAATGAAGTAGGAAAAGTGCTGGGAGGAGAAAAAGGTATTTAAATGTCATTCATTTTGAATGGATGTAAAGAGAAGGCTTAATGAGAGAGCATTGGTACAGACTGCATTATATATGGCTGAAACACAGAATGTGGGAGCAGCAGAGAGGAAGAAATTGAATGGAATGGAGACGAGGTGCCTGTGGAGTATGTGTGGAGTGCCTTGTATGGATCGAGTGAGAAATGATGAAGTGCGAAGGAGAACTGGAATTATGCGAGAGATGGCTGACTGAGTTGAGTAGAGAGTGTTGCGGTGGTTTGGGCATATGGAGAATATGGATCAAATGAGACTGGTGAATAAGATAATTGGATCTGATATGAGAGGTGTAAGGCTAGGACAAAGACCACAGATAGGACGGATGGGAAGTGTGAAAAGAATGTTAGATGCGAGAGGGATATCTGTAGAGAAAGGAAGGGTGCTTGTGCATGATAGGGATGAATGGAGAAATATTGTAAATGGATATGTGGTGACACGGCCCCAACAGGATGTTCTCCAGCAAGTAGGTTTAAATGAATGAGGCAGCAAGGGCAGCTGAACTTGAAGCCACCGCTCGCCTCTGGCGGCCATATTGGTTTGATTTCTGACCGTATGAAAATTTTTTGTTTCTTTTTGTCTCAAGGTTATTAATTTGAACTAACCACTACACCAATATACTGTATACTGTATCTGAAATTGTACTTCAAATTTGCCTTGTTGCAACACTTCAGTCAACAGCACATAGGGAGTTCTAGACTCACCTGACTTACACCTGACCTCAGTGCACGGCTTGACCACATTACCATCAAAATGTCACTTGTATTTAAGTGATTAACAATATCACGTCATGGCAGGGGAATGCAGAGGTCACTTGACCTCATTATCCTCACCTGACCTCAGTCAGAACCCTTGTTCTAACCCTAACGATTTTTAGTATACGTCCAGCTCTGATGGAGTACACATAGCAGCAAATTCATATTAATGGTGGCGTCTGAGTCCTATACAGCAGCCAGAGGTATGGCAAGACTAGGCAACCTGAAAATCTTTCAGTCACTTTTCACTCGTAAGTAGCTTATACTACTGCAATGAACTAACCTGAAGATGCTGCCGGGAACTTAAGTAGTTCACTTGCTTCTGACAGCAAGGAAACACAAGGAATTAGTAACCAGGAATTAACAATATTTGTATCCAACCTTTATCTGTCATATGTTTATCTAGCCTATGCTTGAAACCAAGGAAATTTAAACAGCCTTGCTTGATACGGTCTATGGAAAGGGCAGCAACTCTAACACTAGGCAGCCTATTCCATTCATCAACTACTCTATTTGCCAAACAAGTTCATACCTATCTCCTTATAAAAACGGAACTTATCTACAGTTGTTTGAAACCATTAGTGCGAGTCGTGTCCTGTATACTTAATCGTAATAGCCTACTTTGCTGATATCCCCCTATTTATCCCCTTCATCCACCTCATGCTCCTTGATTTCACAGGTTTTCAAAGGATGAAGCACTTAGGCAGGACTGGGTTCGGGCGCCAATTCGGGAGGTCTTCATTCTGTCTGTGTTCTCAGCATTTCAGGGAAGAGGATATTGACAGAACTTCTATATCGTGTGTCTGTATTAGAGGTGGAGCTGTACCCAGTGTATTTGAAGCCTTTCCAGTACATCTGTAGCCCAAGAACTCAAAGAAAATGAAATCTCCAAAGGAACGTGATTTGCGGGAAATCCATAGTGCAACTCAAGGAGGTTCAAAGGATGCATCTGTTGCCGAGCCTCGGTTGTCAGATCAGCTCGTTGAGGCAGCGACAAATCACCCAGTTTTACATCAAGCAGTTGATCCCAAACGGATGTCAGAACAAACTGAAAACCATCTTGCCCAGTCAAGGAAAATGATATAGGGTTGCAACAGTCAAAAAGACGTCCGTTTAAGAAAAACAGCACCCTAGAAAAATATGTTGTAGCAGAGTTGAAAAACAAAGGCTCTAATTTGTGAAGAGAGTATTAATGTGTTGTGGTGGGGTTCTGGATTTACTAAGAAGACAAGTTGCAAAGCATAATGGAAACCCATGTGAGGCTAAGTATTCTCCGAAACTGAGATGTTTTGCATCAACATCAAACTTTTATTCACCTCTTGCATACAGATTTGTTAGGATTAGCTTTGATACTTGTCTACCACATCCAAGAATGCTCAAAAAGTGGCTTCATAGTGTATGTGTTAAACCAGGGTTTACTAAGCCTTCCTTTTTCAGCCATAAAGGCAAAAGCAGATGCAAGTGCCTTACATGGTAAGCCTGTTCTATGTGCACTGGTGATAGGTGAAATGTCAGTTAAACAAGATGTTGAGTGGGATGGTACAAAGTTTCATAGATTTATTGATATGGACACCGAACTTGATGATGATCACCTCCCAGTTGCAAAAGAAGGTTTAACCCATCGAATCCCGACCGTTTTTTCACCACTGAACCCCCCCCCCCACAATCCCGACCTTTTTTGGATATTTTCGGGGGGAGATCAAACCTCCGCTTTTTGTGAGAAACAATGGCAATTCAGAGATAAAGTGCTCACCAGAGCTTAGAAGTGGTCCAAGCAGTTGACCCTCCGCACACCTGGTACCGTGTTCTCAGAGCCGCGGTGTGGGTGTCGCATTTTCTATGGTAGCGGTAACTATTGCAAACCACTCATAATAGGTATATATTTGTTCATTTGATACGAATTTATATGTATTACAAGAATATATTGGTTTTCACACAATAATTTTGGCGATATAAGCATTGTTTCACTCACTGAACACACCAACATACCGCACTTTCCTTGGTGACATTACTTTCTCATCACTTTTGCTCATTTGTTCCTCTGGTGCCACGCAGTCTTTGTCCTCCACATCGTCATTGATTGGAGAATCACTCTCGCCTTGAATTTCGTACTGTGGCACAACAAGTTTTTACTGGCCAGGTCACTGCTAACAGGTGAGTTGCTGAGACAATGGCGTGTGTGGGGGGGTTCATGCGGGGTAAGGCAGTGTCCCCTCCTGGCAGCGGGTAGAGGAAAGAGTCACGCGTATACGTACCAAAAATCATATACGAAAATTGAAAAGTGTGCAAAAGAGGGACCTCATAATTACAAAGCTTATGGATATGTTATGAGGACTGAGAGTGACAAAACGTTGCAACGAATCCATATGTTATCGGAACATGGTGGGTTAACATTCATGGCAGTTGCACTAAACCCGTCATGTCCCGAGGTTTTCCACACCTCCGACATCCCCCAATCCCGAGGTATTTTCGATTTTTTTTTGGGGGGGGGCTAAAACCTCCGCTTTTGGTGAGAAACATCGAAAATTCATAGAGAAATCGCTCACCTGAGGTTTAAAATACTCATTGCAGGTAGGAGTACCTCCTTACCTGACTGGGTTTTCTATCAGGCTGGCTGCAAAGAAAACGAGTTCTGTGGGAGGGTAACTATTTCACACCACTCATAAACGGTATTTATTTGTTTACTTGGTACGAATTTATATGTAGTATGAGAGTATATTGGTTTTCAAGCAGTAATATAGGCATTATAAGCATTGTTCCACTCACTAACTAATCACCATACCTGAACTTTTGCCACAATAACTGATCATTATTTTTGACTGTTTCTTCTTCTAATGCTATGTAAACTTTGTCCTCCACATTGTCATCGATTGGGGAATCACTCTGGCCCTGAATATCTTTACTGGCCAGGTCACTGGTAACAGGAGAATTGCCTAGACAATGGCGTGAGGGGGGGAGGGGGAGGTTATGCGGTGTAAGGCATTGTCCCTGCTTGGCATCTTGTAGAGGAATAGAGGAAGGTGTCCCGTGTATACGTACGAAAAATCACGCGAGAAAATTGAAAATTGTGCAAATTAGGGACCTTGCAATTGCATGACGTACCAGTACGTCGCCGGGACTGGCAAATGCAAAATGTTGCAACGTACCCATACGTTGACAGGACAGGGCGGGTTAATGGCAGCTGAAAATTATTTGTAGGATATTTTTTCATTGCAGGACATGGTACTTAGTGCAGCAGTGTATTATAAAATGTCAGTCAGATTGTGTGACTGTCGTACTGTATCATTAACTCCGGATGGAGTAACAGTGTGAATATGTCAATGTCCACAAATTTAGGCTGGAACATTGAATGTGATGATATAAAATCAACATTTTCGGATTCACTTGCATCAAAATAAATCGGCGTATTTTTTTATCCTTTCCATATGCTAAAACATGGTGGAAATTCATTTCCTGACAAGAAATCATTTGTTGATGGTCAAGGTAAGAAGATTAGATGGAACTATATTATCAATTTAATCAAATTACAGATCAGTCAAGGCTTACATTTAGGCAGTCAACTCAAAACTGCACATATAAAGAGGTTTAACAGGAAAATGAATGAGAAATTATTGAGTGAGTCTGTTGCCACGTCTCTGCAGCTCTGTCTTGATGAAAAGTTCAGTGAATTTATGGGATGTGAAGCAACTATTGAGTTCATTAAGATTTTCAACACACTTTTTGATGTACTCAATTCTAGAAATCTGTGTTCCAGTGTGTTTAAACTCCCACTCAAACGAGAAACTGCCAGTGAAATTATAGCATTCTTGAAAGAGGCGGGAACTTATAATAAGAATTTGAAACTTGCTTATGAAATCAAATAGCAGGACTGGGTTTCTTTATTTCATCCTCTGTATTCACAGCTTGTTGCATATGTATGAAAAATTTATTGCACGTTTTGATCCTTATTTATCTTATGTAATTACATATAAAAAGAGTCAAGATCACATCAAACTATTTTCTGGTAAAATAAGAAGCATGGGAGGCTGTTTTAATAACCCAGCCTCAAGACAATTCTCTTCTGCATATAAGAAACTCTGAGTGCATAATGACATTCAGGATGTACTGCTATGTAACTGCTTGTTATTAGAGTCAGTGCTTACACTAACTGTGACCAGCTGCTACTTATATGATGAAAAGATGATTATCCCCTCTGTCCAGGCTATCATTGCAACTTTTTGCTAAAACAAGAGTATTAAGTGATTATTATGACACCACAACAATTGCAGACATAGAAGAATCTGGCTATTTTTCTGACTATTTCAATTTAATTTAATCTTTAAGCAGAATTGTTGCATGCATTGCTGGCTTTGTAGTTTTAAATTTGAAAAATTTCATTCTCTATGAATCTTCTCGTTCAGCACTTGAAACCACTGCTGAAAGCCAGAAGCATGTCTTGTTAAACCTCATATCGAAAGACTGGTTAACCTTCCCATCAAGAGATGTAATGGACATTTATGTTTCTTGTGAAAAGGTATTCATTGGAAATGTATGTACTGTTAAATAATCGTCTTTTACATTGCCTCCCAAGCAATGTGATGAACTTGTGTAGTCATTGCTGTCAAGTTATATAACTATGCAATATTTCTTAAACTAAAGAAATATGCTAGAAACAGGCCCTCTACAAAATCATATTGTTCTGTAAATCAACTCTGTTGCAGAGGGATACATGCAAGTAAGGTACCATTACGCTGGAAGAGAGATTACCTCAAGGCTACAATCGTGGAATAAGATGAAAAGTCGTCAAACTTATAACAAAGCTGTATAGTTTTGTGGCCAGTGAAGCTATTCCTAGATTACTTTAGGTATAAAACATGATTAAAGTATATATACTGTAGTTCTATTATTTAACTGTAAGCATCGTTTGTATTGTGTTTCATGATATTGTGTCACTAACCACTTAAATAAGTGAATGGCAGGAATGCATAAACTCTTTGGTTCTAGTGTCGGCTGGGCAGTGGCACTAGTTTTGCCCAGAGCAATATGGTGGAGCTCAGCTCGCCAGGCTTCAACTCAGAACATGAGGGTTCCTTGCCAGTGCTGCCGCTTTCTCTAAAACCTCCTTGTCGTCCTGCATCTGGTCTGATCAGCTGATCGAATCTGGTTCGGGAAAGGGGATGGGTCCATTATGATGAGGCAAGGGCAAGCCAGCTCTGCTGTCTGGCCCTGCCGCGGATGTCGCCGGATTGCACTGCACATTGTACCCTCGTGCAGTGTGGTGCGGTCCCTTTTCCCCTTAGAGTCTAAGATACAGTAAATGTGTGTGTGTGTGTGTGGATGAGTTATTTGGTGTGTGTGTCGTCCTGTCACGACTACTCCCTTTTGGAGAGTAGAGGCTAGGTATATATGTAGATAGTTACACAATGAAAAATTAAAGTTTTGGAAGATGAGTATCGATAAAGTTTGGCAACAGACACCAAGGTATCCATGATCACTGTGTAAATGTGGACCAATGAGCAAAACCACCGCTACGACACCATAACAATCAAGAATAGAATAATAACTTGTCTGTGAAAATATGACCTTAATATATTTGCATATATATTTGGAATACCTTTAATAGCAATGGTATATAATGGAAGACCCGCTAGCTGTTTCATTGTCAATATTTGTTTGGTAGCTTATTGTGAAAGTCCCAGGGCACCTTTGATCAAGCAGAGTTCGGCCATAATTAATATGGCGAGTATGCGCCAATGCAAGAGAGTGCAAGCAGAGTGAGAGAAGAGTTCTGGACAAATGTGGAAGCATGTAGGACAAAGTTTCAAAGGAATGAGAGAGTGTTTTTGATTGGAGATATGAATGGAAAAGTAGGGAATGTGAAGGTAGATGGAGTAATTCGTGAGAGGGGTGTGCCTGCAGAGATGGATGAGAATGGCAGTGCTTTAGTGGACGTTTGTATTGGGAGGGGGTTGGTGATGGCCAATACCCTCTTCAGGCAAAAGATGATCCACAGATATATGTGGCGAGTGATGAGAAGGGTGGGTGGCGAACTGAATGAACGGAAGGTAATGTGTGTGTGAGTGTGGATGAAAGGATGAGAAAGTGTGTAATGGACGCAAGAGTATATAGAGGTTGCGGGAGTGGACTTTCTGACCACCACCAAGTGGTGGTCAGAATTAAAATCCGAATGAAATGGAGAAACAGAAGAAGGGAAGGACAGGAAGTAGTATGCAAGGAGGGTGGAAAGGTTACAAGAAGATGGAAAAAAGGCAGAATATAAGAGGGAAGTGGAGGAGCGATTGGGTAAAAATGGATTGGAGCAGATGGGGGACATGGAAGGTGTGTACAAGATATTCACAGAAGAAATCTGTGCAACATGTGAGGTGGTGTGTGGGGTGAAGAGAAAATGAAAGCGGGTGCAAGGAAATCATGGTGGAATGAAGAGGTGAGAAAGGCTGTGGCACAAAAGAAGAAAGCAAATAGTGAGTGGATGAGAAACAGGGGCGTGGAAGAAGTTGAAAAACGGAAGAGAGAGTTACACCTAGAGAGGAAGAGAGAGGCGAAGATGAAAAGATTAGTAAGAGAGAGTAAGAAGGGAGTGGATTAGGAATTCGAAAGGAATTTGAGTGTAAAATGGAGGGAATGTACGAAAATGTTCTGGAATGAGGTAAAGAGAGTTAGACAGAGTGCCAAAGAAGTTAGTAGGAGAGTGAAAGATAAAAATGATAGATTACTAGTGGAGAAGGGAGAAAAAGTGAGCAGAAGGAGAGAACACTTTAAGGAAATGTTGAACATAGAGAATGAAAGTAATGCGAATATAAGTGGCTAGGGAATGGCTGGGAGAAGGAGGGATGTGAGAAAAGAGGAAGAAATCAGTAGGATGGAGGTTGTGGAAGCAATGAAGAAAGTTAAAATGGGGAATGTCCCAGGAATTGATGGAGTGTGTGGTGAAATGCTGAAGCATGGGGGAGAGATATTAGTAGAATAGATGTGAAAGATGTGCAGATTGGCTTGGGAGGAAGGTAGAGTCCTGGAGGATTGGAAGTCAGGTATACTTATTCCCTTGTACAAAGGAAAAGGGAAAAAGAAGTGTATAGTAATCATTGGGGCATTTGTCTTCTTTATTGTAATTGGAAAAGTATATGGTAGAATAGTTTTTGACAGAGTAAGGGAAATAACAGAGGAAGTAGTTGAAGAAGAACAGGGAGGTTTTAGGATGGGAAGAGGTTGCGTAGATCAGATATTTATTTTTAGAACTTTAGTGGAAAAATTTTTAGAGAAGGGAAAGAAGTTGTATGTGGCCTTCATGGGTTTGGAGAAAGCATATGACAGAGTGGATAGACAAAGATTGTGGAAAATATTAAGAATATATGGAGTAGACAGGAAGTTGTTGAAGGCCATGGAGAGTATGTATGAGGGTGCTAAGGCTGCAGTGCGTGTGGATAGTGAACTGAGTGAATTTTTCTATTTGAAGGTTGAACTGACGTAAGGATGTGTAATGTCTCCATGGTTCTTCAATCTGTATATGGATGGAGTTATAAAAGAGATACAACGTAGAGCAGTGGATGTTGGAGCTGGCCAAATGAGAGAGGGCAGTGTTTGGAAACTCCCTGTACTGTTGTGTGCAGATGATACCATGTTGTTATGTGAAGACGAAGTAAAGTTGCAAGGCTTGGTGGATGAATTTGGGAGAGTGAGAAACTGAATTTACAGGTGAATGTAGGGAAGAGTAAATTATGGTCTTCGAGAGAAGTGAACTGAGTGAATGTACAGTGAGGTTGAATGAGGAGGAAATGGAAAATGTGAGTGCTTGTAAGTACTTGGCTAGTGTGATGAGTAAGGATGGAAGTATAGGGAGTGAAGTGCTTGAAAGGGTACAACAAGGAAGAGGGGTTGCTGGTTCCTTGAAAGCAGTGATATGAAACAGAGAAGTGAGCATGAAAGTGAAAAAGTAACTCCATGACAGTATTGTGATACCAACTCTAACTTATGGAAGTGAAGCTACTGTAGGACCTTGTTGGAGGGACAGAAATCAAGAGTGAGAGCAGTTGAGACGAGTTATTTGAGAGGTGCATGTAGAGTCATATGGAGAGACAGACTGACAAATGATGAAGTGAATGGGCCTTGTGGTGTGGATGTGGATGTGATAGGAAGCTTTAGGAGAAACACACTGAGGTGGTTTGGCCATGTGGAGAGGATGGAAAGTGATAGATTGACGAAGAGAGTGTATGTGAGTGGGGTGGAGGGGAGAGAGAGGGAGGGGGATGCCGAGGATGAGATGGAGGGATGGAGTGGAGAGGTATACAAGAGAGGGGGGGTGTGAACTGAGAGCAGGGCAGTGAAATGGCGAGAGACAGGGTGTGAACTGAGAGCAGGGCAGTGAAATGGCGAGAGACAGGGTGACATGGAGGCGATTTGTTTGTGGCCATCTTGTACGGGATTAAGTCTTCTGGCAATAGACAAATTAATATGTCATGTGGTTTCCCCTCCCCGGGCTGGTGTTATTATAACAGACTCACTTCCCTGTAAAATTTGCCACCCGATACGACATACCCTCATTATACCGGGGGTGCCAGCCATGTCAACACCTGGCTTCATGGTGGGAATGATCACCGATGTACATATGTGAATGGGGACAAAACAACCTTGCCTCATTTAACTAAATATATACAATTTACTAATAGACTGGTATTGCCAGATTCGTACATTAACTTCGGTGTTACTAATATTCCCATCTCCAAAAGCATTGAAATTCTTGGCGTCTCACTTGACAATGTTCTCAGCTGGACCTCTCATGTTAGATCACTTGCTAAAACCCCCTCAAAAAACTTGGATTATTGTACAGAGTCCATAATTCTTCACTGCTGAGCAGTTAGCTATAATTTATAAGTCATGTGCGCTCTCAGCTTGAATATTGCTCACCCTTGTGGAATGGATGTGGAGAGGTTGCATTAAAACAACTAGACAAAATTCAGAACAAAGCTGTTAGAGTTATTAACAACCCTGCCATTACAAATAACCTACCTCCCCTGCAAGTAAGAAGCAATGTTGCCTCCCTTGCATTATTTTACAGATATTTTTATGGCAAATGCTCAGTCGAAGTTGCGTCGATGGTGCCACCTTTCCATGCCTCCTTCGTGCTACACGGGGATCTGGTAGCGCTCATGACTGGAATGTCACTCAGCGGTATTGCAGAACTTCTGCCTATCAGAATTCTTTCATTCCCCGAACTGCATCTCTCTGGAACTCGCTTCCCTAGAGTTGTTTCCCTCCAAATTTGAACCACAGCTGTTCAAGTCTAATTGTTACAGATGTTTTATGATCAGAGGACACCAGTTATCTGGTGAATGGATTATTTTTTTTTAATTCATTTGTTTTTCCTTCCTCCGTTCTGTTATTTAAAAAATAATAATATGCAATTATAACAAGTCCACATCCTTATCATTCCACATACAATACACACAGTAGGCTATATATTCATTCAACTGGTACAGACCGTCATGCCACCCTTTTATCCCAGCACTCCTCCACTCTGCTCCATAAAGGTACTCCATGCACAGGCTTCCCGCACAAACCCTAGGCTCGTATTCTCGTCGGTTACGTGGGCTTCTTAATATCTTTTCCTAACCGAAGGATTTTTGGATATGGTTGGTTAATAATTATCTGTATGTTATTTATGCAGTGTATGGTTATATTTGAATTATTTAAGTAACACATAAGAGGACGGTAAGGTGTAATAAACAAAATTAATCGCTTAGGAAATGTTAGAGAGCTTCCTGAATCGACGAGAATGCCAACTATGGTCTAGGAAATGTATTAAAAGCATTTCTTGTACAATTAATTGGGCTTCTGTGGTACCGTCATTAATACCGCGCCATAAAATCATACAGGGAAAACTCTTCCTCGCTACAAACCGTACTTAGCAGTCTACCTAACAGTTGTCAAGAGCACTGAATAAACCGGAGAGTGTCGGCACATATTGGTATGTTTGACGGTTATACGAAAGTTTACCCTAAAATGGTTCACACAGTCAACACACATCACTATGTAGACGATCCATTGTCGCAAATGGAAATGCTGGGTGGGAGAGAGACACAGGTCAGATCTTGAATTCTTTGTTTTCCCTAACGTCCCGGTGTGTGAAGATGGTTTTGTGTAGCCCGGAAAAAAATAACCGTAGTGAAGGGGTTACGGACGTCGCCATTCCCACCTTCGTTACGAGAGTGTCCTGAGGCTGAATAAAATCATCTGGAGATTGTACTGAATGGGTTAATACGGAATATGTATTTTGATGATGTTTGTATAAGTGAGATAGTAGAAGCTAGGACCACCTCCTCCCCCCACCCCCAGAGAGAAAGAGAGAGAGATTAGACAACTGCATGTGTGAAATCCGTCAATAATATAAATGTTTATTGATATGTTTTCACCAGTGTATGAGAGATGAATGGAAATATTATTCAGCTCTACCGCCCGTATTCTAGTTGGTTCAGAGTGCTCCATCACACCTCTTTCTTTGTGATTTATTTGTGGATATGGCTGGCTAATATCGATTTGTCTGTTATTTATACCGGATGTGGCGATATCAGAAGGATTTATGTAGCACAGAGGAGGAAAGTACGGTGTAATAGTGAAAATATATCGCTTGGGAAAGGGTGTTATTGAGCTACATCATCTGACAGCAATACTGGGCCATGTTTAAACTCATGTGCTTGTTGCATGTAAGCCACTGACCCAGGATGCTTTCCATGCAAAGATGCTTTTTATTTTTATTTTTCACTGCTAACCAAATGAACATAGGTAAATTAGAGAACTTATTACACATAACTAGGTGGAAATACTTGATATAGAGGATTTGATATATTGGAATCTACTTCACCCATCTCAAGGTAGGAAAAAAGAGGCATGGTGATGATGATGATGATAATGATGATGATGATGATGGATATGAAAACTTCAGCCAGCCTGAAAGTTCGTTCACCTTAATTTATATAAGATTTTTTTTCACATCATAACTTATTTCACGTAGTTCAGTGACATAAAAAGACAATACTAAGGATTTACATTCTTTCTACAGCACTTCTTCATGACTGGCTTCATATTCTAATGCTGATCCTTTATCACAATACAGTATTCAGAACAGAGGGAAAGATGATAGTATTGGGCCATGTTCAAGTGAACAGAGTATACCATCCTTCAAAATCATAATAGCTCTGACTTTGTCAGTAATTATCAAAGTGATGAAATTATTCATAGCATAATACAGTCATTTTCTTGAACTTGATGTAGTTTAGCAGCGGCGGTGTCCTCTCACGCTGCATTACGTGTAAATTATATTGTTGAAATCCATGCACAAGAAGTCACTGGTAAAAGCATCAGGAGTGTGTTGGGAAATTATCAATATTAAAATCCGGACCTGCCATCTAACAATGTAAACTGAATGATGAACCGCAAAAGAAAATATCCTTAATCTTATACAAAGGTTTCTCACACAAAGCCTTCCACCTACACACACTTTCACATTACAGTATTGATCAAAGGAGACACAGCCTGAAGATCAATTTACACAAAACTTGCAGTTATAACAGATCTTACCAAAGATGAATGGAAGCAGCTCCTTGAATCCCCTACTTTTAGGCACCTCCCATGACACGCTGGGAATACGTGGGTAGTTTTGTATCTTTCCTAACTACAACATGGGCATGAAGTCCAGTTTCACACTCAGTGACGTAGCAGAACCGGAACAAAAAAATGTAAGATTACCAAACATTCATCACACCACCCAGGATCCCAGCAAGTTTTAACTAAGGCCTATATCCTCATCGGTTAAAGAAGATCCCTAACACCTTTTCCAAAACGATTTATTTTGTTTATATCACGTTACTTTCCTCTTTCGTGTTATGTAAATCATTTTAATATCACCTCACTTTATATAAACAGCGTACATAAGGATATAAAACAGTATGATCAAAGAGTAAATGCTAAATGATGAGGTGCTAGGGAACTCTTAATCGACGAGAGTACAAACCTAAGACTGGATGGTGTGGCGCAGACGGAATGCCCAATTAAATGTTTGTGTGAGAAGCATGGACTGGCTGCGACAGTTATAAGACCCACAGATTGAAGTTCCTATCCTAGTAAATATACACATCTTCTTGAGCCCAGTCTTGATCTTGACCGTCTTTAGGTAAAACTGTTGTTTTCACATCGAGCACATTTACGGTAAGTAGATATAATTTTCCCATTTTATCCATTTGATTGTGAAATGAAGGCTCAGTGTCTGGATATCGTACTGTCTCACTTTTTCAGGAAGGACTGGATCGGGATACACAAGCGAACTTATGATCAATTCCCTGTCGTAACCCAGGTTTTGATATGCAGGAAGAACAAGGAGGCTACACAATCTTCTTTGTCCTGTTCTATCTTCATCAATAAATCTAAGTTAAGAGACGAAAATTGCAGTAGGTTATACCTCTTTTCTGCTGGTCGTTCAAGTAAACGGAGGCAAAATCTTCTCTTGCTTAGTTCTTCCGGTAAAAAAACATATAACTTACGACAGTTAATCAACTGTAAGTATGTCAAATACTCCAAATCCTGGGTCAAAAAAACAGTGGTGTTGAGGAAAGTGTGGTCACATGAATCTCGGGGTGTAAGTCGTACCAGTCCTCGGGGAACTTGGCTTACGCGGCTTGACGTGGCAGTGTCTTGTAAATGAGGTTTGCTCCTGCCATTGGTGGATCCAGCGGTAGATGGAGGACACGCTGGCTCCCGTCTTGAAAGAGATATACTGAACCGACAGCCCACCCAGCCACATCAACACGAGCATCGAGCGAGCACCCATAATCAAGTTGCCATTGGTCAGTCTTCGCTTCATTGTGATACTCTGCCAGACAAGAATTTGAAAGGTGCGGTAATAATTACACAAACGTTTGAAAGTTTAAATATGGCCACATTCTCCACTCTCAAACTATAATGAACTGTCCTGTATGTGCTCCATTATGTATTTTAAAACACTACTCTCTTATTTAGAAGGAAAAAAGTCAGTTATTATTATTATTATTATTAGAAATTCAGCCTGATTTTTAAAAATTCATTGTTGCTGCTACAAACCATGTCACCTTATGTCAAGGTTTCCTCATTCCTATAGATATGTGATATACCTAATTCCCTTCACGTATAACACCTGCCCTTCCCCCCACCTCTCTCTCTCTCTCTCTCTCTCTTGCTACAGGCAAACATTTTATTCCGCTTCTGAATTTTGTCTCTTAGCGGATGGGGTAAACCAGATTCTGAAGCAAAAAAAAAAAAAAAGTTTGTGATGGTAAAATTCAGTCTGTTCTCCTGAGCTCTACGTTGGTAGTTCTATGGTTGTCAGTGCTGTTGCTGAATGATGCCTGATTATTGAATGTAGGTATATACTGTGATTTATTTATGTTGCATGATGCATTCACTCAGATGTCAGTACTTCCCACGTAGAATTATTCAGTTAATCATTTTCTATCCGATGAGGGCCCGTTTATTTACTATGATTTTGACACTTATTTTTGCTGCTCCAAGCGATTTTATACAGCTTAAGAATTTTCCTTTGCAGCGAAGGTGATGGTAAATATTATTATGGTTTTCCGGGTCTTGACTAAAATTCGCGTTTGTGGTCAATTATATTTTTCTCACAATATCGTCTAAAACAACAAAAGTCTATGGAAATTAGAAGTTGTTATTAAGGGAGAGGCTGTCTTTTTTCACTCTACGCATGAGACTATTTGTTCATCTCAGGTAATGAAGAGGTTAGTAAATGACATCAAACCCCTCTTGTTCTAATTCTTTCTTCAAAGCTAAGCAAAGCTGTTGAGGGATAACAAAAATAAATAAAAAAAGAAAGGAAAAGATGCATTCATATTAAAGAGGTTATCAATGTCAATAGGTCTACGGCCGATATCCTCGTTGGTGAAGCAAGCCCCCTAATATCTTTTCTTAAGCGATTTAGTTTGTTGATTACACCTTACTGCCTACTTCTGGGTAACATAAATCCCTCCATTATCATCATACTCAGCTGAAAAAGCGTACAACACTATAATAACCAGACGTATCCAAAAATAAATCGCTAAGGAAGACGTGTTATGAAGCTTCCTCAAGTGACGAGATTACGGGCCAAAAAGCTGCATTCTTGGCGTGTATGGTGGCTTTATAACAGCTTTCAATTATCATTTTTTCTATTTTCCGTTTTTTCAGTATATAGCACGTTGATAATCTCTTCAATTTTGTAAATGTAATAGTGATATAGACAAGAATATATTAGTATAATGTGAGCAAAGATAAACGAGTCACGTAGGTAAATAAACTGAGAAGGACTAAGTGAGGTTAAGTAATTTCGCATATTTTCTGTATACCTTTCATTTTAACTTGGAACAGATTTTTAACTTTTTTCAATATTATTTCAACTGTCACTGGCAGAAAATGTCAGTACAGTGACAATGCATCCTTTCCACAGCACGTCTTTGTTACTAGCGTCATGTTTCTCGTATCAGTCTTTTGTTACAAGCCAGCATTCAAGATGGAGGTATGGAAATATTGACGACTTTAAAATAAAATATGTCCTATTTGCATCAGTGAAATTACACACACACACACACACACACACACACACACACACACACACACACACACATACACTTACCTTCCTGTGTGTGTCTCAACCAAAACCCTTCTTTCCCCTCTGCAGCTGCTCCTGAGAGTGAGCCTGGCTGCGTGCGACCGCTTATTTATGCAACAGACAGAGACACTTGGTCCTCCTCACCCGTACCTTTACCCAGACACACACACACACATACACACACACACACACACACACACACACACACACACACACACACACATACACATACACACACACACACACACACACACACACACACACACACACACACACACACACACACACACACACACACACACACACACACACACACACACACACACACATCTATCAATAAACACAAACAAACACACACACACACATACACACACACACACACGCGCACACACACACACACACACACACACACACACACACACACACACACACACACACACATCTATCAATAAACACACACACACACACACACACACACACACACACACACACACACACACACACACACACACACACACACAAACTCCTCTACCAGTAAACACACACACACACACACACACACACACACACACACACACACACACACACACACACACACACACACACACAGTAGAGAGCTATTTAATTTAAGTTGGTCCAATGTACTTGAGTCTCGATGCCCAAATGGAGCATACAACTATTATTTGGATAGTTTCAATGTCTTGTCCCAGAGACATTTTACATTATAATCCCTTAACATATATAACAGGGAATGAGCTAAATCCATGTGTCTCTTTAGCACTAAAAAAAGAGGAAAACACAGACTATAGAGACTGGCTAAAAAGTGGCCAATAACTTATGGGAAAATATACAAATCATACCGAAATAAAATAACATCTATTTTGGGGGCTGCTTGAAGTATTATAAGGATCAATTAAAAGATAACCAAGGTAATCCTAAATCTCACTGGAAGACTATTAATTCTCTACTTGGCAGAGACAAGAGTGCCGTAGATAAACACACAATTATCTTAAAACTCTATCCTATTGATATAGCCAGTGCATTCAACAAAAATTTTTTAAATTGTGGAAACGTATCCTCCTCAAACACAAGTAACGAAACCGCATATCTACAGTATATACAAAACCCATATAACTTCTCAATGTATCTTTCTCTCGTAAATAATACTGAAAGTGAACAATACTTAAAAGCACTAAAACCTACCGTTGCTGGTTATGATGAATTTCCTCCTAAATTATTGAAGCACAACCGACAACAATTTCAACTCCAATTGGACATATAATTAACCTTACATTTCGCACAGGGATTTTTCCAGAGAAACTAAAAATGGCCAAAATGATTCCCTTGCATAAGTCTGGTAGTAAGGATGATATCAGCAACTATCCTCCAATTTCAGTACTTCCGGCATTCAATAAAATAACTGAAAAAAGCCATCTTTATTCGTCTTGCTATCTTGAAAATAAAAATTTACTCAGTGATAGTCAATTTGGATTTCGGCGGAGTCGATCTACAGAGTCGGCTGTGTTACAATTTGTTAAAAATGTATACGAATATTTGGAAGAAAAGTTGTATTTTGCAGGGGAGTTTATTAATTTATCCAAAGCTTTTGATTCCTCTATCCATCATATTTTAATTGACAAATTAAAACATGTTGAGATTAAAGATTAAAGGTGAAATGCTTGAAAGGGTACAGCAGGGAAGAAAGGTTGCTGGTTCTTTGAAAGCAGTGATAAGAAACAGGGAAGTGAGCATGGAAGTGAAAAAGTTACTACATGACAGTATTGTGATACCAACTCTAACGTACGGAAGTGAAGCTTGGACGTTGTTGGAGGGACACAAGTCAAGAGTGAGAGCCGTGGAAATGAGTTATTTAAGAGGAGCCTGTGGGGTCACATGGAGAGACAGGCTGACGAATGAGGATATAAAGGAGCGTTGTGGTGTTGATGTGGATGTGATAGGAAGCGTTATGAGGAACACACTGAGGTGGTTTGGCCATGTGGAGAGGATGGAGGGTCAAAGACTGACGAAGAGAGTGTATGTGAGTGAGGTGGAGGGGGAAAGAGGGAGGGGGAGGCCGAGGATGAGATGGAGAGATGGGGTGGAGAGGTATATGAGAGAGGGGGGTGTGAGTTGGGAGCAGGGGAGTGAAATGGCGGGGGACAGGGCGACTTGGAGGCGATTTGTTTGTTTGTGGCCACTCCAAACGGGATTGAGGCGTCTGGCAATAGATAGATAGATAGATAGATCAGTAATAGGTCGTAAACAGTCTATTGTAATTCTAAGTATTCTATTTCTAAATCTCTATCAAAAGGAGTACCTCAGTGATCAATTTTGAGCCCTATTTTTTTCCTTATCTACAGTATAGTAATGATATAACTTGTGCTAGCTCCAGTTTCAATTGTGTTATATATGCTGATGACACCAATCTTCTATTAGTAGATAAGAATATTGCGGTTTTACACACTAAGTTGAGCAGAGAGTTAAATTCAGTTGTTAAGTGGGTTAAATGTAATAAACTACAGTTAAATGAGATCGAAACTAAGTATATTTCCTTTCAAAATCCTTCTATGAAAAACAGTATGCCTCCTTTGATATTAGAGGATGAAATAATAAAACGGGTCAACAATATAAATTTTCTTGGCATCTGCATTATATCGATGAAAATTTAAATTGGAGTTGTCACATTAATGCAATATGCACGAAACTGTCGAAAATGTGCGGTGTGCTATATAGGATCCGCTATCAGCTTACCACTGAAGCTATGATTAGTATATATTATACGTTATGTTACCCTCACCTTATCTACTGTGTGTCTGTGTGGGGCTGAACCTGGCCATCAGTCTTAAACAGAACAGTAGTACCACAGAAGGAAATTATGCGATGCATATATTTTAAGGGTAAATTTGACTCCACTGACAACATATTTATGTCTGCAAAACTGCTCTAGTTTAAATTTGTTCATAAATATTTTCTTTTGTTTTTGTTTTTTATGATGTCAAAGACTGCTCAGGAAATAAAGTTTTTACATTAGTAAACACTATTCATAACACCAGAGGGAATAACATTAATCTCATATGTTCACATTTTCAAACAGCTTTTTTTTTTTTTTTAATAGCAAACTATGTACCGGGCCTCAGTTACGGAACTCTCTGCCTGCAAATATAAAGGATCTTATTAACTTATGTAATAGGTCTTCATTTAACAGGAAAATAAAAGGTTAATTATTTACTCTACAATGTTCGAAATTTCTGGGTAATGCTAGAGCATTTATGTACGTATAAATGTGTGAATGTGTGTGCATGTGTATGTGTATGTGTATATATATATGTGTGTATATGTGTGCATGTATATGTAATGTGTAATATGTAATATGTGCGTATGCATATATAATATAGGATATTAGATTTGTGTATTTGCCTGTACTAAATCTAAGAAACAATATAACCACTATGTCTGCCAAGGAGCTCCGGCTCGGCAGACTGTGCCGCTTCTTACTTTGTATTGTATTGATATAATTATGTATTATGTTCTCTTATTGGGAATAAAAAATCTTTACTAAAACACACACACACACACACACACACACACACACACACACACACACACACACACACACACACACACACACACACATCGACGTTATGCTGCGCATGTCATTTTACTGATGAAGGTCATGTTGATACAACGTCGCTTCACCAGATATACCCAGTTAGAATCAACATTGCTAAATATCGTGCTGCTACCAAGAGAGAGAGAGAGAGAGAGAGAGAGAGAGAGAGAGAGAGAGAGAGAGAGAGATATTCCACGATTATCGCCATTTTCTGTCTCTGCACAGTATATTAAAATCATCTCTGACCCAATTCCCTATCTCCTTGGAGAAGAATGACGGATTATAAAAGTGAAAATGAAGCTGCAGTCCACCCCAGTCACGTCTAGATGAGCCTGAGTCCCACAACGACAACAATGTCAACGATAAAAACAAGAACATCATCATCGATATCAGTATATATAACATCACCAGCAACAACAACAACAACATCAGCAGCATAAACATCATCATCATTAAGAACAATAACATCAACAACGATAACATCAGCAGCAACATAAATATCATCAACATCAACAACATAAACATCAACACCAACAACAACAACATAAACATCAACACCAACAACAACAACATAAACATCAACACCAACAACAACAACACAAGCAACAATTACAACAGTCAAATTAACTACATCTGTTAAAACCTTTTCCTTTCCGTTAACATCTTTACCTCGCCGATTTTTTTTTTTTTTTACCTTTTTGGAGAGTGGTTCATTTTTGCTGCCTCCAGGAAATTATTCTGTATGGCGAAGCTCTCTGGCAGGTAAGGTGTTAATGAAGGCTGTAACCAACCACTCGCGTCGAAAATGGCCTCCAAAGGTAAATAAAACCGTGTGGATATGGACAGGGGAAAAAAAACATGGCGGAGACAGAATGACGTACCAGATCATTTGTATTATTCCCTGATTTAGTTCAGAAAGAATTATTAATAACATTTTTCGCCCAAAAGAAAATAACTATACTTGTGCAATATATAATTTTGATCATTTATTTGTCTCCGTTATAAAGATAATAATGATGGTAAAATACGAGTACAGTTCTCATTAATTTCTTTGGCTACTTTCATGCATTGTATTTTTTTTTTCATACACATTAGTAATTTAAATAACGTAGGAACAGCTGTGAATCGGTAACTGTTAGCTTGGCCGTATTCAATGACAGGAAGGGCTGTGTTCTAGTCGGAGTGGGCGGCTCATTTGTACTCCTTCCATACCAGTATATCCACGCATTTAACATGATTATTTACTTAACATTTTATTATCTCAACTATATCAGCAATGAAAAAGAAATAAAAAAAGTTCAAGAAAATATTATTATTATTATTATTATTTTTATAATGAATGGAGGATGGAAAAACAAAGAAAAAAAAAAGAAGTCCATGTGCCTAAAGGCATCCTCCATTCACAAAATATTTATAACAACTGGATTTAAATTGAAGTGGATTAAATGTCTGTGGGAAACAACTCCCAGGAAGTGAATTCCAGAGAGTAGTAGTTCTGGGGATAAAATTATGAAGTTTGATAAAAGAGGGACAGTCGTCAGCATATATTGGCTGCAAGTCTACTCGTGTGATGTGAGTCCCTTTGCCTGGCAACAGTGTAAGGGGACTAGTTGCCATATAGACTTTTATACACTTTAAAGACGTGTTTTTAAGAAGTGGTACTAGAGACTTCCTAGGGTACAATAGTCTGTATACCGTATTTGATCAGTATAGAAAAGTGCAAGAGTTGACTGAAGAATGTTATGGAATGACGTATGAGCGTAATACTCTGGTATTCCTCATTATAACTGTGTCTAAACTTCGTTTCCCTCTCTCCCCCTTACTTCTTCTGATGTCTCCCCCACCCCTCCCTTTCCCTTCTATCCCCCACTCACTTTCATGCCTCTCCACTTTTTCCTCTCCCACCCTCTCTACCTTCATTCATTTATCCACGGCACTAACTCGATTGGCGCACCGCAATTCACTCATGACTATTTACTTAACCCAGTCTGCCCTATTCCCAACTCCTCGCAGTACTACCAAGTATATCCAAGGTTTGTTATCAATATTCCGTCCTGTTCGAGTCCAGTTCTCACCCTCCTCATCTCCCTTCCATTCCTTTTATTCCAGTTGTCTTTCTTTTCTCCACCCTTTGTCACTACCAACAGCCGCGACATATAGGAGCATTGGGGTCTCGTTCATGTGATGCATTTCTTACTGGTGTTTGAGTGGGCCTGGCAGTCGGTGGTTATTATTTCAGTAAACGAAATTAAACAAACATTTGTGCCCATTCCTCCTACTTCTTGCCCTCTCTCTTCCCTAGGACAATGTTCCCATCCTTCTCATTTTGTTCACTGATTCATGAAGCAGGGTCAGAACCAATAAGGTTTCGAACTGCTGCATCATGTTTGGAGTAAAGAGTGGGAGAAAAAGACTGTGGCATGGCAAGAAACTCTCGGATGTAGACGAAGAAAAGAGTTACAGGAATAGACATGAAGTAGAGAAGAGTGCGGTTTATTATGTAGGCCAGCGCCATGGATAATAATTATAAGGTAGACAGGGTGACGAGAGAGAGGAGAGGAGATGAAGGAGAGCGGGAAGGGGAAAGAGGAAGGAAGGGTGGGGAGGGACATTGGATGGGTACGAGGGAGACAACAGAAGTTTCATCTTTCGACAACATTTATCTGTCGCCTTTTGCACATTTTTATGCTAATCAGATATAAAGAATATTGTACTATGAGTGGTTTATAGTACCAATTCTTACAAACACGTCGTTAAAGCGTATAAAAGCCTGTGTGGCAACTAGTTCCCAAACACTATTGCCAGACAAAGCAACCACAAAACACGAGCAGGCTTGCAGCGAATTTGTGCTGACGACTGTACAAAGTAGGGTAGTGGATGTTGGAGTGGCCCTGGTGAAAGAGGATAGTGTTTGGAAACTCCCTGTACTGTTGTTTGCAGATGATACTGTGTTGTTGAGTGAAGACGATGGGGAGCTGCAAGGCTTGGTGGATGAGTTTGAGAGAGTGTGTAAGAAACGGAATCTAAAGGTGAATGTAGGGAAGAGTAAAGTGATGGTCTTTGAGAGAGGTGAAGTTAGTGAATGTACAGCGAGGTTGGATGGTGAGGAATTGGAAAATGTGAGTACGTTTAAGTACTTGGGTAGTGTGATGAGTAAGGATGGAGGTTTGGAGGGTGAAGTGCTTGAAAGGGTACAGCAGGGAAGAAAGGTTGCTGGTTCTTTGAAAGCAGTGATGGGAAACAGGGAAGTGAGCATGGAAGTGAAAAAGTTACTACATGACAGTATTGTGATACCTTCTCTAACTTATGGAAGTGAAGCTTGGATATTGTTGGAAGGACACAAGTCAAGAGTGAGAGCAGTGGAAATGAGTTATTTGACAGGAGCCTGTGGAGTCACGTGGAGAGACAGGCTGACGAATGAGGATATAAAGGAGCGTTGTGGTGTTGATGTGGATGTGATAGGAAGCGTTATGAGGAACACACTGAGGTGGTTTGGCCATGTGGAGAGGATGGAGGGTGAAAGACTGACGAAGAGAGTGTATGTGAGTGAGGTGGAGGGGGGAAGAGGGAGGGGGAGGCCGAGGATGAGATGGAGGGATGGGGTGGAGAGGTATATGAGAGAGGGGGGTGTGAGTTGGGAGCAGGGCAATGAAATGGCGGGGAACAGGGCGACTTGGAGGCAATTTGTTTGTGGCCACCCCAAACGGGATTGAGGCGTCTGGCAATAGATAGATAGATAAGCAGAGCTTCTGCACTGCGGGGGGAGAGAGTGTGAGTTCATGGGCGCTTCCAGCTGCCAAAATATTTCGGGAGAAAATGTGAAGTGGAGGTACAATTGAAGCCAGTTCATCAGAGCACTTACGGTAAAAATATCGATAAAATAATGCTAAAGAAGCAACATCTCTACGTACTGATAATGGAGGAAGGTCCTGCGTAATGGCAGAATTATTGATTAATCTAATGGCTTTATTTTGAATTTTGTCCAACTGCCTCAATGCAACCGCTCCACATCCACTCCACAGTGGTGAACAGTATTCGATCTGAGAACGCACATGACTTTTGTATATTGTGGCCATCTGCTCGTCAGTGAAGAACTCACGAACTCTGTACATAAGTCCCAATTTTTTGGAAGCATTTTTAGCAAAGGATTTAACATAAGCTGTCCAGCTTACGTTGGGTTGTAGAGTAACGCCTAGGATATCAATTGTAGTGGGTATGGGAATACTGACGTCATTTAAAATTATGTGAAAGTCTAAGGGATTCTTTCTGTTGGAGAAATTAAAGTATTTAGTTTTCTGAGCATAAAATGAGACCAGATCTGTTTGTCCCTACTGATTAATTTGAGAAAGGTCCTGGTTCTGAGAAATTGCTGTGTTTGTTTGGGAATTTATAATATCAAATTGTGTAAAGGAGGTACTAAATGTGAAAGAACTATGAATAAGTCGAGTCATCAGCATTAGAGTTTATTGGGTTGTGAGTGACAGATAGGTCATTTATATGAATGAGAAAGAAGGTTGGTAAGCCAGCATTTATGGAATGAAACTAAGAATAAATACCATCTACCATGGCCTGTATTTTTCTATTATGAAGGTAAGAAGAAATTAGAGAAACCAGTGATCCAAGGCCATAGTGTGACATCTTAGACAATAAGGCCCGGTGCCATACTCTGTCAAATGCTTTTGATATATCAAGTGCTATTGCGTGTGTTTCACCGTGTTGGTCTATTGTTAATCATATGGGTAAGAAGGCAAAGAATGTCTACGGTTGAACGTTCTTGTCTTAATCTATACCCCCTTAGGGGTAGGGTTTTTTTCAAGAATACTCCCATAGTATCCCAGCTTGTCGTAAGAGGCGACTTAAAGGGTTGGCGGAAGGTAAGTGCCCCTCCCCGGAAAACAGCTAACTAAAAAGACGAACAAGAAGCCTCGGACAAGGACTGATCAAAAGATGACGACCAAGGACCGGACAATGAACATGGTATGGATCACAACATGGAATGTAAGGGGTGCGAATGATGAGGTGAAAGAGAGAGAGATTGTCCAGGTGCTTAAGGGTGCGAAAGTGGATGTATGTGGAGTAACTGAAACTAAATGAAGAGGAGAGAGTGTGAGAGGATGGAGTAACTGAAACTAAATGAAGAGGAGAGAGTATGAGAGGATGGAAGAATGGATGGGGTATATGTGCAGGAGTAGGTGAGAATGAGAGGGCAAAAGAAGGAGTGTGTATTATTGTGCGTAAAAGATGGAAGAAGAACATAAGAGAGTATGGATCAGTTGGCTCAAGAATTGTGTGGGTAAGATTGAAAGTTGGAATACAAATGTGGTCGATTGTGTATGTGTGTGTATGCGCCAACGCAAGATCATGCAAGCAGATTAAGAGAAGAGTTCTGGACAAATGTGAAGTGTGCATGGAAAAGTTTGGAAGGAATGAGTGTTTTTGATCGGTGATATGAATGGTAAAGTACGGAATGTGAAGGTGGATGGAATAGTTGGTGAGTGGGGTGTGCCTGCTGAGACAGACAAGAATGGGAGTGCGTTAGTGGACATTTCTGCCGGGAGGGGGCTGGTGCTAGCCAATACCCTCTTCAGGCACAAAATGATTCACAGGTATACATGGCGAGTGATGACAAGGGTGGGTGGTGAACTGAATGAAAGGAAGGAGAAATGCTTGATTATGTGTGTGTGTGTGTATGAAAGGATGCGAAGATGTGTAATGGATGCAAGAGCTTATAGAAGATGGGGGAGTGGACTTTCTGACCATTACTTGGTGGTGGCCAGAATCAAGATCCAAGTAAGATGGAGAAATAGGAGAAGGGAAGGACGGGAAGAAGGAGTAGTTACAAGGAGAGTGGAAAGGTTACAAGAGGATGAGAAAAAGGCAGATTATAAGTCAGAAGTGGATGATTGGGTAAATATGAATTGGAGCAGATATGGGACGTGGAAGGTGTGTGCAGGATATTCACAGCAGAAATATGTGCAGCATGTGATGTGGTGTGTGGGGTGAAGAGAAGACAGAGGGGGGTGCAAGGAAGAGTTGGTGGAATGAAGAGGTGAAACAGGCTGTGGCACAAAAGAAGAAAGGATACAATGAATGGATGAGAGGTAGAAGAGAAAGTTATATGTAGAAAGGAAGAGAGAGGTGAAAAGATTAGTAAGAGAGAGTAAGAAGAGAGTGGATGAGGAATTCGGAAGGAATTTGAGTGTAAAGTGGAGGGACTGTAAGAAAATGTTCAGGAAAGAGATGAAGGGAGTAAGAGAGGGTGGCATTGAAGTTAGCAGGGGAGTGAAAGATTAAAATGGTAGATTACTAGTGGAGAAGGGAGAAAAAATGAGCAGATGGAGAGAACACATTGTTGAACATAGAGGATGGAAGTAATGCGAGTATAAGTGGCTGAGGAATGGCTGGGAGGAGGGAGGTGAGAAGACAGGAAGAAATCAGTAGGATAGAAGTTTTGGAAGCAATGAAGAAAGTCAAATCGGGGAAAGCCCCAGGAATTGATGGAGTGTGTGGTGAAATTCTGAAGCATGGGGGAGAGATAGTAGTAGAATGGATGTGGAAGATGTGCAGATTGGCCTGGGTGGAAGATAGAGTCCCGGAGGATTGGAAGTCAGGTATAATTATTCCCTTGTACAAAGGAAAAGGGGAAAAAGAAGTGTGTGGTAATCACAGGGGCATTTGTCTTCTTACTGTACCGGTAATAGAAAAAATGTATGATAGGATACTTATTGACAGGGTTAGGGAAATAACAGGGGAATTAGTTGGAGAAGAACGGGGAGGCTTTGGGAAGGGAAGAGGTTCAGTAGATTAGATATTCATTCTTAGATCTTTAGTGGAAAAGTTTCTAGAGAAGGGAAAGAAGTTGTATGCGGCCTTCATGGATTTGGAGAAAGCATATGGCAGGGAGGATAGACAAGGATTGTGGAAAGTATTAAGAATATATGGAGCAGATGCGAAGTTGTTGAATCCTGGAAAGAGTATGTATGATGGTGCTAAGGCTGCAGTGCGTGTGGACGGTGAACTGAGTGAATTTTTCTCTTTGAAGGTTGGGTTGAAACCGGAATGTGTCATGTCTCCATAGTTGTTCAATCTGTACATGGATGGGGTAATAAGAGAGGTACATTGTAGGGCAGTGGATGTTGGAGTGGCCCTGGTGAGAGTGGGTAGTGTTTGGAAACTCCCTGTACTGTTGTTTGCAGATGTTACTGTGTTGTTGAGTGAAGACGAACTGGAGCTGCAAGGCTTGGTGGATGAGTTTCGAAGAGTGTGTAAGAAACGGAATCTAAAGGTGAATGTAGGGAAAAGTAAAGTGATGGTCTTTGAGAGGAGAAGTCAGTGAATGTACAGTGAGGTTGGATGGTGAGGAAGTGGAATATGTGAGTTCGTTTAAGTACTTGGGTAGTGTGATGAGTAAGGATAAAAGTTTGGAGGGTGAAATGCTTGAATGGGTACAAGAAGGAAGAAAGGTTTCCGGTTCCCTGAAAGCAGTGATAAGAAACAGGGAAGTGAGCATGGAAGTGAAAAAGTTACAACATGACAGTATTGTGATATCAACTCTAACGTATGAAGTGTAGCTTGGACATTGTTGGAAGGACACAAGTCAAGAGTGAGACCAGTGGAAATGAGTTATTTAAGAGGAGCCTGTGGAGTCACATGGAGAGAGAGGCTGAAAAATTAGGATATAAAGGAGCATTGTGGTGTGGATGTGGATGTGATAGGAAGCATTAGGAGGAACACACTGAGGTGGTTTGGCCATATGCAGAGGATGGAGGATGAGAGACTGACGATGAGAGTGTATGTGAGGTGGGGGGGGAGAGGGAGGGGGAGGCCGAGGATGAGATGGAGGGATGGGGTGGAGAGGTATATGAGAAAGGGGTGTGTGAGTTGGGAGCAGGGCAGTGAAATGGCGGGGAACAGGGCGACGTGGAGGCGATTTGTTTGTGCTACCCCATATGGGATTAGGCGTCTGGCAATAGATAGATAGATAGGTAGATAGAAAACTTTACCGAAAATGGAAGTTATTGCAATTGGTCTATAGTTTGTTGGGTCAGAAGTTGTCCTCTTTATAGGAACAGGATGGATATTTACTTCTTTCCAAAAGGCTGGAAAACTTGAGGAACGGATGCATAAGCGGAAAAATTTTGCCAATACAGGAGCTAACACTGAGAAGCAATTTTTAAGTACTACTGAAGGAATTTCATCTGGACCAATAGCTTTGTCTGCTGAGAGATTCTGTAATACAGCTTGTATGTATCTTGTGAATCATGAAAGGAGGTATTTGAGAGGAATCAAAATCAAGTACAGGAATATTGTGATTTTATGTTTTTAGGGTTGAGTTTGTTGAAAAAATGTCGACAAGAAGGTGGATTATCTACTTATCTATTTACTTATCTATCTTTATCTGTCTGTAATAATAATAATAATAATAATAATAATAATAATAATAATAATAATAATTCACGCATTATTTAGGCATGCCAGACCTAATGCTGAAAATATACATTAGTAAAAGGCGAGCATTGCTTTAAAAGAAAATGGAATTGCCAGTTTTTCAGAAATAGCAATAATGACCAGGTTTACGAGAGAGAGAGAGAGAGAGAGAGAGAGAGAGAGAGAGAGAGAGAGATTGGTGGCTACGTTGTTAGCTAACGTTCGTTAATCATTCGGACATTGGTTGAAACTGGGCTATTCTTAAGGTGATCAGTTGTTGCTCTATTTGATAGTAACTGTTGCTGGTACGGATGATGTGAGGTGGTGTTGGGACGGGAGGAGGGAGCAAGCTGCAGTGGCGAATGTGGTTCAGTAGTTGAATCCAAACTATAATTGATGTGAACTTTTCCTCATTAAAGAAAACCGACTTAAACTGTTTCCCTCAACTTTAAAAGATGGTGTTACGTTATGTCTTTCGAGAAGCATTATAGAAAACATAACCGACTTTAATCGTCTTTCAGTATGGGACGACCAAAGAGAATTTTGAAGACTGATCTTTGAAACTTCAAACATAAGACTTTATGATCCATCATTTGCAAGAATCATAGAGATGAGTTCCATAACCTATCTTGGAATTGGGTAAAGGTATGTTTTACTTTTAAGCACAAAGAGACCTTACTTATTCAATTGCTATTACTCAAGTTTGTCTTCTGTATTGTTCTGACAGTTTTCACTTTGGTAAATAATTATTTTTTGTTGATTTTCCCCATCCCCAATTTTTATCAAGTTCTTTATGCCTCACCGACAACAGACTTGCTAATACATACCCTAGCATTGGTTACGTTTGGTTAGGTTAGGTTAAAATGCAAAGTGAGGTTAGATTTGATATGGTTAGGTTAGGTTAAAATTAAAGGGTAGGAAGAGGGACTAAAGGCGACTGAGACATATGTTGGAAATATCAGCCGTTACACTCGAGAAACAGTTGATACAGCGGAAGAAGTAAGCTGTTATCAATAGAGAAAAAAAAATAAAGTAAAACGTTCATTTGCAGTCCTTAAAATAACCAGATAAATATCAAAGACTATCAGAAAGAAGTAACTTGGAAGGGGGCTTCAGGTGATTTCAGTGAAGCATGTGTTTACCTGGAATTACTTACAAATGCTCCTCAGTCAATACCAACCACCCCGACAAGATAGAATCCGTAGAGCTCAAGGAGAACTCAGTCGTTCCAAGCTGTTTTGATATATTTTTGGTTAGTATACACGCGATAAAAAAAGTACGGGTGCATGCAGACGATGTTTATTGCAAAATGCTCATTGATCCTTCACCACGTTGGAAAACCTGCTTTCATGTGGAGGTCATAACATTTGCTTGATACATTTGCTATAGTTCTTTTTTACCTTAACTTTGCCTAGATTTTTGTAATTTTGTACCATATTTCACACAGCTCACACGCTGAAAGAGACAATACTGAGCTCTGGATACTTTTCTCAACACTTCTTCGTCACCAACATTATATTCTAATGCCAGTTATTCTTACAAGTGAATACTGAAGACGAGGGGATGGCAATTTTAGATCAGGTTATAGTGAAAAGGTGAGTCAGTATTGTTATCATATGCACATTCACAATAATAACAGACTGATCTAACCCGTAACACCCCGAGTTATACTGCTCATTTAGGATATCATCTGTCCCCTCATACGTGATGTTTTTATGATCCTGTGTATATTGCGATATCCGCCAATTACTTGCATGTTCATCTCTTCACTATCGATATTCCATCGGTCACTGCTCTTCTGAACTGTCTGGTTGTATCCATCCTCCATTACAGTGGACGAGCAGCACCAGCTCTCTAATGCAAGACTTACCGAGGAACGTATTCTTCTTCAATAAGAATGCTCCCCAGCACCTTCTCAGCGATATATTTTGGATCCGACTGGTTGAAATATTCTGTTCCTTCCCAGTGCAGAGTATAGCGATATTAGAATTATTTAAGAAGCAAAAAAAAAAAAAAAAAAAAAGACAGTCCCGTACAAAAAACAAAATAAATCCCTTAGGAAATGGTGTTTGGGAGCTTCCTTAACCAACGAGAGTACGGGTCTAAGTCATTCATATACACAGTACTTGAACTCTGTCTTCCTCAATCTGTATTTCCTCCTCCTACGACCCCCAGTCTTTTCAACGCAGTTTGTTAATGTAGGCATCTCGGAATGAACAGATTTAGAATCTGACCCTCTTTTTTTTATTTGTTTTCTTGTAAGAAACAACTTGTTAGATTTTTTCCCTCGTGGAAAATTTCATCAGAAGCCCTTACTAATCCAGTTGATCAAAATGATGATGATGATGATAATGATGATAAAATAATAATAATAATAATAATAATAATAATAATAACAGTAGTAGTGGAAGCAGTAGTAGTGGAAGCAGTAGTAGTAGCAGTAGTAGTAGTAGTAGTAGTAGCAGTAGTAGTAGTAGTAGTAGTAGTAGTAGTAGTAGTTGTTGTTGTAGCAGCAGCAGTCCTCCCACGGGAACCCCTTTGAGGTGGTGGGGGGCCTGCGTTCCCTTTAACTCTGGTGGTCCGTATCAGCGGGGGTGAATCCCCCACGGACTCAGTAGGAGGACAGGATGGCCCATGTTGGAGAGGGCATCAGTGAGGGGTCAGACTAAGTGTTCCCTGGTCCACTACCTTCTGGATTGCCTTTGGATGGGTTAAGGATACGTGAGTAAACTCCGAACGAATAATCCGTGATCGGAGTCCCATGGAAGACAGACTCCGACCCTGATTAGTAGATGATCATCGTGAATCTTCATGTCACCATCACAGGCTGAGAAGGGCCGGGTCATGTGGTGGTAAGGATTCCGTACAATTACCATCAAGTCAAATACATTCATTGCACAAGCCCGCTAGTATACTCACCCACATTTCATCTTTCACCAAAACAAAAGACCTTGGCGACAGGATAGGGTGGCAATAGCAGGTCATGGATGTGACTGAAAGTTGCTAGCTTGAGTTCTGCAAATAGGTGGCATTGGCCCAGTGGTCACTGGCATGATGGCATAAGAGAATGTAATGCCTTCGGCTGTATCCAGTGCAACTAAGCAACTGGGAGCAGATGCACAACAGCTTACCCCTGACGGGGAGGGGTTTAGAACAGGCAACCTGAACGTTTACTCCTCCGCATCATCTGGGCAAATATCCACGTCTGTCAAGGCATCCAACATTAAAGTTGAACTGGGCAAATATCCACGTCTGCCAAGGCATCCAACATTGCAGTCGAAAAATCAAATAAATCCCTCTGACTCTTGCAACCTGGAATATACAAACCTTACTTGATACTGACCATGACACATGACCATGCCATTGAACTGCCCTTATTGCCCATGAACTGAAAAGATATAAAACTGACATTGCTGCTGTGTTTGAGATTCACCTGTCAGGAGAGGGCACCTAACAGAAGCAGGAAAAGGGTATACCCATTTCTGGAGGGGATATCCAGACAATGTAAGAAGAAAATATGGTATTGGGTTTGCAGTCCGAATGAACATACTACAGAATATCCAAGAGACGCCTGTGGGTACATTAGAGGGGCATATGTCTTGGTGCATACCACTTTCTAAAGGCGAGTGTGCAACACTAATCAGTGCCTATGCCCCTTAACTTGATTCTGAGGACGCCATCAAAGATTCCTTTTATGACTCTTTTAATGTCACCATTTGCTCAATACCACCTAATGACAAACTGATCTTGCTTGGAGATTTTAATGCCAGAGCAGGATAAAAAAATAATCTCTGGCAAGGCATTATAGTCTGCGTGGTGTTGGTAACATGAACAACAATTAGCTTAGACTGCTTTCCCTATGCTTAGAACACCGTGTGGCAATCACCAACATCATCTTTCAACTTAAGAATAAACAGAAGACCACATTAATGCACCAGCGATCTAGACAGACCACATGGACGGATCAACGATCTAGACATTGGGACCTAACTGGTGTCATTGTAAGACAGGAAGATCAAAGAAAAGTTTGTATAACCAGAGCTATGAGAGGTCCTGAGTGATGAACAGACCATATCCTTATAGTCACCAAACTGGAACTAGCCATACGCCATAAATGCACTGCACACCATCCAAAAAGAAACTAAACTGTAGTTTTTGAAAGGATGTGCCAACTTGTAACACCTTCCACAACATTTAACCAGAAAAACTCTCTCAATGTCCTTTACTTGATCCAAACAACAATGCAACAAACCTTGACACAGAGTGACTAAAGATTAAGACAATGCTCCTAAGCATCATAGATGAAACCCTATGCCTCTCCACTAGCCACCATAAAGACTGGTTTGATGAAAATGCCGAGGACATACATGACTTTCTTCCAATGAGGAACAGAGCATGTAACAACTGGTTGGCTCGTCCTACCTCCTTAACCCTAAAAACTGAATTCCAGAATCTCACAAATGAAACCCAGAGAAAACTGCGTGACTTAGAGAACAAATGTTGACTGAGGAAGCAAAAGAGCTCCAAAGACTGGCTAATATTAGTGACGAACATGGGTTCTAAATGTCCATTAAAATTTAACTATGGGCCAAGTAAATGCAACATAAACCCTGGTCAGCCAAAAGAATGCTCCTGAAGACAAGCCCGCAATCCTAGAAAGATGGGCACAACACTTCAACACATTACTGATTCGAAGAAACCCATTGGAGCAAAATATCCTTGATAACATTTCAAATGCCCTAAAAGCAGAAGATCTCGATGTGCCACCTACACTTGCAGAAACTGTTCGGGCCATCCAATTTAAAAATGATAATAATAATCCCTGGCCTTGATGGCATACCACTTACTTCACCAGCTCCTCCATATTATCATACTGACCATCTGGAACCAAGAAAAAATTCCATGTGAATGGCTTACTTCTGATACTATAACCATCTACAAGACAAAATGGTACCACTCAAATTGTGACAACAGTTGAGAGATCTCCCTGCTTGTGAGTGCTAGCAAAGTACTGGCCAAGGTAAGACTGACAGAACATTTGACTGAGTCAACAATTCCTCAGACACAATGTGGATTTCAGATGGAACTTCATCTTTGTTGCCCGACAGATACAAAAGAAATGCCATGAGCAGAACCGCAACTTGTAGCCTGTATTGCATTCATCCATCTTGCAAAAGATTTGACACTGACAAGAGAGAGCTTTTACGCAATGCTCTTCCTAAATTTTGAGCTCCAAAAAAATTTCTTGCCACCCACAAGAGCTTGCATGATAACGTGAATGATCATGTGTCAATAGATGGAGGTAAATCCGAACCGTTGAATGCAGGCAAGCATGTGTCCTGGCTCCTGGCATTTGCAACATCTCACTGCAGTCACGTTTTTAAGTCACAACGAAATAAACCCTGGTGATGGAACAAAAATTCAGTTCTATCTAACTGGTATGTTATTTAATCTTAGACGTCTTCAAGTACAAGCAAATACTGAAATAGCTCATTTCCTAGAGTTGCAATATGCTGATGACTGTGTTGTCCTCTTACATACACAAGCCCTACAACAGAGTCTCACCATCGTTTCCATTATACACTGTGCTATGCAATGGGGCCAATAAAACTGAAATAATGTCTCAGAGAAACAATGCAGCAGCGTCTCTTGCATTTCAGATAATTGGTGAAAATGTAAAACAAGAGGAGAATTTTCCATACCTTGAAAGTGTGTTAACAGATAAAGAAAACATTGATGCAGAAATCTTTGGACGAGTCAGCCACGTGTCAGCACGAATCAACCTCTCACACACAGAGTCTTTCAAAGCATCAGATTGAAAACTGAGACAAAGGGTATTAGTAATACAGCTGTATGCCTCTCCACCCTATGCTATGGTGCTGAATCCTGGACTGCTCATCAACGCCACATCAAACAGCTTGAGTCTTTTTACATCCAGTGGCTTCAGCACATTGTTACGAGATGGGAGTAGGCAACACAAGATAACTAAATCTGACTGCGTAAAAATTGAGAAAAAAGTGAAAAGGGAACTTAACAATAAGTTAAGTGATGAAAAAAAACAAAAAAAAACTAACTCCAATCTCGCAACACAGGTCCGAAAGTAAATAAAATTAGCTGACTTAAGCAAGAGTAAAATAAACACAATGAAAAATACCTATTATAATACAAGCTAATAATATTTACAATATTTACAATGAGGCAATGAAACACAAAAGATTGAGAAAAACAGTCCACCTGATAATACCTGAATAATTACACTAAAGTCTGGGGTCAAACTTGCCAGACCAAAGAAAAAAAATCATATGAGATAAACTGCACTCGATTGCCACAGATAATAATAAGAACAATAATACTTGCGATTGGATGCTGATACGAAGTGAAAATATGTTAAGAAATATATGCAATGCACAAAATACTGCTTCTCCATCTCTGATCTCCAGTCTAAACACTTCCTGTCCCGACGCCAATCCCACAAAAACTCTGTCTCCATTCGTTCTTTTGTTCGTTCAAAGTTTCCCTGCACCTATAGTGTAGGCCGGGCCATACATTAGCCCGGTCAGGGGGGTATGGGCTGGTTAAAAAACAGTAAGTGGGGAGGACAGGACCTGGGGATTGCGCAGCACACACGTCCTGTCTCCTGACTGGCTTTGTGGTGTGTGTGTTTCCATTCAAAATTCTACCCCTTATATACTCTCTGGCTGTGCATGCATCAACATGCAGCTAGGGGGCCAGATGAGAAATATACAGAAAAGATATAAGCAAATTATTCTCTCCCCCATACTCCAAACGTTATAAATATCGCTGGTGAATACAAATCTTTATGCTGCCAGTTTAAGCACCACCAAAAGTCACTGATATTCAAAACAATTTTAGTCACACCCGCGTAGAGAGAGCAAACAGAATTAACTAAGACTATAAATGTGTACGCATTAAACATGCGACAACATGATGGCGAGTGCATGTACACACACAAAAAAATTATACATTCTTACACACGTAACACGCCCACACCTAAGAAACATTTTTCGCTTAGGAAAATTTGTTCTTAAGCACGTGACAAACAATCAGCGATGATATTGTCAACATCCTTAATATGTCAAACATCCAAATGAAACTGCTGAAGGAACAAACTCCAACGCATCAATCGCTGATTCTTCATCTTTATATTATTCAGAAATTTGAGTGGGTGATGATTAAAATATACAATGATAGTAGGTCCAAATATAGGGACATACACAGAAAAGTGCTGCAGGGCAAGGATCAATGCTAATGGTTCCTTTTCGATAAGAGAATAATTTCTTTGAGAAACAGAAAACTTCTTATTGAAATAACAAACAGGATGGTCTATGCCATGATCATCGTCTTGCATCAACACAGCCCCTGCACCCACATTACCAGCATCTACAGCAAGTTTAAATATCTTTTTAAAGTTTGGTGCAGCCATAACTGGATTTTACATAAGATCTCCTTGGCTGCATCAGAACTATTGTGACACACATCGGTCCAGATGTACTTTCTTTCTTAAGCAATTCAGTGAGAGGGGCCACTATTGTTGCAAAGTTCTTCAAAAAACAACGACAGTAACAAATATTGCTGAGGATTCTCCAAAGCTCGTGCCTGTTCCGTGGTGCCTGAAAATTCTTTATTGCCTCCACCTTAGAGTCAGAGGGGTGTACACAACCACGACCAATCACATAACCAAGGTGTTGAACTTCTGCACAAACTCGCACTTCTTTAAATTTATTACAAGGCGAGCCTCAGAAAGCCTGGACAGCAAAACACCTAGTTCTCTTAAGTGGCTTTCTCAATCATCGGTAAATACTACTACATCATCCAAGCATACCAGAAAATGCTTCATACCACGGACAACCGTGTTCATTAACCCGCCCCATCCTGACCACTTTTCCACCACTGACTGCCCCCAATCCCGACCATTTTAGGAAATTTTTTTTTTTGGCTCAAACCTTCGCTTTTGGTGAGGATCATCGAAAATTCATAGAGAAATCACTCACCTGAGGTTTAAAATACTCATTACAGGTAGGAGTACCTCCTTACCTTACTGGGTTTTCTATCAGGCAGGCACCAAAGAAAACGAGTTCTATGGGAGGATAACTATTTCACACCACTCATAAACGGTATTTATTTATTTACTTGGTATGAATTTATATGTAGTACAAGAGTATATTGGTTTTCAAGCAGTAATATAGGCATTATAAGCATTGTTTCACTCACTAATACCTGACCTTTTTTTGCCACATTACCTGATCATCATTTCTAACTTTTTCTTCCTCTAATGTTATGTAAAGTTTGTCCTCCACATTATCATTGATTGGGGAATCACTCTGGCCCTGAATTTCGTACCATGGCATGACATGGCTATACTGGCCAGGTCACTGATAACAGGTGAATTGCTGAGACTGGCATGTAGGGGGGGGAGGAGGTCATTCTGGGTAAGGCATTGTCCCTGCCTGGCATCTTGTTGAGGAAGGTGTCACGTGTATACGTACCAAAAATGACTCGCAAAAATTGAAAATTGTGCAAATTAGGGACCTTTCAATTTTTTCGCGTTTATGTACGTCGACGGGGTTGGCAGTGACAAAACGTGTGGACGTTAAAGAACGTCGACAGGACGCCGCGGGTTAATCACTGGAACGTTTCCAGGGCGTTTTTCATACTATATGACATCACATTACACTATTATGTTTATCTGTCTGCCACAAAACACAAGACTTCCTTAGCCCATTCGGTCAAAGGCACTGGCCAGAAGCCTTTCTTGAGATCTAACTTGGTGATATAACTAGACAAGCTGATGCGATCGATGCAGTCCTCAAGCCTGGGCAATGGGTATGTATCGGTCTTGGTTAGGCATTCGCCTGTCTGTAGTCTTTGCAAAATCTTGCGGTGCTGTCTGGTTTAGGCTGCAACATCACAGGGGAACTCCAGGGACTGACACTCGGGGAGATAAGCCCGAGGTCCAACATATAATTGAGCTCCTGACACAGCACACCAACATGCTGAGGACTGACTCGATCAAGGAGGCAACTTCATAGGAATGGCGTCACCCACATCCACCTCGTGCTGAATCCAGTCGGTCTTCCCAGGGGTACTACTGAACACTTCCTTATAAGTTGACAAGAGGGCAACCAAATGAGATGCTTGGTCCCAAGGCAGATGTGCTAACTTGGAGTTGAGAGTGGACTCTTCCTCATCATTCTTCACCCAGCTACAATCTGGAAACTCGTAGTCCATCTCAAACAAGCCACTATCAACACCCTCCTCGGCTGCAGCAGCAGTGGCTGAGACAAGGTGTACAGGAGCCAGAGAATCTGGTGCACGATGGCATGGCTTCAGTATGTTCATATGGCACAGTTGGTGCTTCTTCCTTCTGTTGGAGGTCTCCACCAGGTAGTCAGTGTCTCCAATATGCTGCACTACAGGGTAAGGGCCACTAAACTTAGCAGCCAGTGGCTGACCCTGCAGTGGCAGCAACACCAAAACCTCGTCACCAACCTTGAACTCCCTCAGTATGGCCTTTTGATCGTACCACACCTCGTTTTCCTGTGCCTGCTTCAGATTTTCTCTGTTCAGCTCAACAGCCTCACTTGTATGGGTCTTGAAGTCCTGCATGTAACAGAGTAAGCTCTTGCTCTCGGCGAAGTTACTGCTCCAAGTCTCCTTAACCAAGCTCAGGGGACCTCGAACTCGATGGGCAAACAAGAGCTCATTACGAGAGAATCCCAAACTCTCCTGGGGTACTTCCAGTGTAGTGAACAGGAGGAACGGCACACCATGGTCCCAGTCCTTAGAGTGCTGCAGACAATACTTGCAGAGCATATTCTTGAGCATCTGGTGGTAATGCTCCAAGGCACCTTACATCTGCAGCTGGTAGGCACTGCTCTTCATGTGTATGATGCCAATTGAGCTGATGACTGCTGGAAGATGTTGGAAAAGAAATTAGACCCTTTATCTGACTGAACCTCCTGGGGCAAACCAACCTTTGTAAAGAAATCTAGCAAAACTCTGACCACTGCCTTAACTTTGATAGAATGTAGAGGTATCACCTCAGGGTACCTTGTGGAGGAGTCAGTGATAGTGAGCAGTTATGAGTTACTGCTAGAAGTTGGGGGCAAGGGTCCCACCACATCAATAATTAACCTGAAAAAAGGGGCAGGAATGGGAACAAGAGGGACCTTAGGGACAGACTGATTTAGTGTACCCACTGCTTGACAGGTATGACAATGTTTGACAAACGTAGCCACATCTGCTGCCATGCGGGACCAGTAGAATTCCACACACAGCCTCTCCATGGTCTTTCTTACACCCATGTGACATGCAAATGGAGTAGAATGGCCAGCTGAATTAACTCCTGCCTGCGCACATTAGGTAGTACGATCTGACGGTAGTCCCACATCCCATCATCTACATTCACATATAGAGATCTCCACCGTCTCCACAAAATCTCATCTTTCACATAAAAACATCCACCCTTCTCCTCAAAATCATCCACTGCACACAACTTCAACCTCTGAATCTCCTGGTCTCCAGACTGGAACTCCTTTAACTTCTCAGTGTTCACCTCCTCCAATGGAACAGGTGGAATATCTTCCAAAGATCCCATAAATGTATCTACCAAAGATATCTCATTGTCCGATTGTTTCGTGTCCTCCGAAGTAGGACTAACTGTTGCCTCTGGTACGATAATGCGGGGCACACTACAAGCAAACATCTCATGTCGACTCCTCTGTGCACGTGACATGGACCTAGTCACTGCAGAAACTGGGAATACTTCTACATCATTGGGATCAACCTGCGGAGGAACTCCGGGCACTGGCACCTCTGACAAAACCTGAGTGGTAATCTCCTCACCTCTCACTAGGTCACTGCCAAGTATTAAATCAACACCACTCTCTGGTAAATAATCTGCAACACCTAATCATCCCAATCCATCAAACAACTGACATTTAACCTCACAAGAAACTAGAGGCACAGTCTTTGCACCTGTTACTCCCCTTATCAGAACAAACTCTCCTCCCACAACATGAAGAACTTCATTATTTGGCCTAACCCACAAAGAAATTAAAGAACCAGTGTCACGAAGAATGCGTACCGGATGCTGCATGCCATTCACCTTCACTGAACCAGAATACAGGTAGGTGGCATACGAAGAAGCAGGGGCAACACTGCTCATCACCACCTGTACCACACCTCCTGAAACAATGGGCTCCGACACAACTGTGGCCTCCTTCTTCCCACCTTCTGGAACAACATCAACCCTAGAAGGGGGTAAAACATCAGAGTTTCCCTGACTAACAACTGGGGAACCAAACGAAGGGGTAACCACAGGAGCTCCACGAGAAACAAAGCTCACTGGCTTCACAACACTTGACATTCGCCAACATCTATCTACAGTGTGACCTGGCTTCTTGCAATATGAGCAAGTAAATGGGCAGTGTGTAGGTTTTGGGGAAATGTGAGGTGTATCAGGATTGGGTGTGGAGTAATTCGTGGAGTTGGGCTTCTGAGATGGTTGTTTGGGGAGCTGAGAGGGGCAACACTTCTGAGGAACACTCCTAGGAACTTCCTTACTCTTATTGAAATTCATAAACAATAAATAATCATCTACATAAACTGCAGCTCAGCATTCTTAACTTTCTTATCAGCAAGGTCTATCTATCTATCTATCTATTGCCAGACGCATCAATCCCGTTTGGGGTGGCCACAAACAAATCGCCTCCACGTCGTCCTGTCCTCCGCCATTTCACGCCCTGCTCCTAACTCACACACCCCCTCTCTCATATATCTCTCCACCCCATCCCTCCATCTCATCCTCAGCCTCCCCCTCCCTCTTCCCCCCTTCACCTTACTTACATACACTCTCTTCGTCGGTCTTTCACCCTCCATCCTCTCCACATGACCAAAGCACCTCAGTGTGTTCCTCATAACACTTCCTATCACATTCACATCCACACCACAACGCTCCTTTATATCCTCATTCGTCAGCCTGTCTCTCCATGTGACTCCACAGGCTCCTCTTAAATAACTCATTTCCACTGCTCTCACTCTTGACTTGTGTCCCTCCAACAACGTCCAAGCTTCACTTCCATACGTTAGAGTTCGTATCACAATACTGTCATGTAGTAACTTTTTCACTTCCATGCTCACTTACCTGTTTCTTATCACTGCTTTCAAAGAACCAGCAACCTTTCTTCCCTGCTGTACCCTTTCAAGCACTTCACCCTCCAAACTTCCATCCTTACTCATCACACTACCCAAGTACTTAAACGTACTCACATTTTCCAATTCCTCACCATCCAGCCTCGCTGTACATTCACCGACTTCACCTCTCTCAAAGACCATCACTTTACTCTTCCCTACATTCACCTTTAGATTCCGTTTCTTGCACACTCCCCCAAACTCATCCACCAAGCCTTGCAGCTCCCCTTCGTCTTCACTCAACAACACAGTATCATCTGCAAACAACAGTACAGGGAGTTTCCAAACATTATCCTCTCTCATCAGGGCCACTCCAACATCCACTACCCTACCTTGTACCTCTTTTATTACCCCACCCATGAACAGATTGAACAACCATGGGGACATGACACATCCCTGTTTCAACCCAACCTCCAAAGAGAAAAATTCACTTAGTTCACCATCCTTACACACTGCAGCCCTAGCACCATCATACATACTCTTCACAGCATTCAACAACTTTCAATCTACTCCATATGTTCTTAATACTTTCCACAATCCTTGTCTATCCACCCTGTCATATGCTTTCTCCAAATCAATGAAAGCCGCATACAACTTCTTTCCCTTCTCTAGAAACTTTTCCACTAAAGATCTAAGAATGAATATCTCATCAACACAACCTCTTCCCTCCCTAAAGCCTCCCTGTTCTTCTCCAACTAATTCCTCTGTTCTTTCTCTAACTCTGTCAATAAGTATCCTACCATACACTTTTCCTATTATACTAAGAAGACAAATGCCCCTATGATTACCACACACTTCTTTTTCCCTTTTTCCTTTGTACAAAGGAATAATTATACCTGACTTCCAATCCTCCGGGACTCTACCTTCCTCCCAGGCCAATCTGCACATCTTCCACGTCCATTCTACTACTATCTCTCCTCCATGCTTCAGCATTTCACCACGCACTCCATCAATTCCTGGGGCTTTCCTCAATTTAACTTTCTTCATTGCTTCCACAACTTCTATCCTACTGATTTCTTCCTGTCTTCTCACCTCCCTCCTTCTCCCAGCCAGCAAGGTAAGTTCTTAAATCTGTATCAGTCTTATCAAGGAAGTTCTTGAGGATAACAAGTTCCTTAAGCTTAACATAAGATTCTGAGACATTCTCACTTCACATCCATTGATTAAATGCATCAGTCATCTGACTACTGAAATCTACAAAAGTGTCATGAGGGCGCTTCCTACAATTCCTAAATTTCCTCCTGTAAACTTCAGGTCTCATCTCGTATGTGCACAGTATGGCTTTCTTCAGTACCTCGTAAACCTGTGATTCTTGGTGGTTTACCATTGATTACTGTCTGAACTAAAGATGACCAGCTGTCTCTGGGCCACTTGTTACCTGTAGCAATCGTCTCATATCGATCAAAGAACTCCAGGACTAAGCACCCATCGAACGGGGGAACTAATTTGGTGGGTTCAACGACTTTAAATTCTGAAAAAGAATGGGAAAAATTGGTTGGGGCACTTGGGCAATTCATACACATTTCATAGTCATGCTTCATCTGTTGCATTAGAGTATTCTCCTCCTCCTTTATCTCCCTCTGAAGCTGTAGTTTAAGGTGTAACGTCCTATTCTCCTACTTCTTCTTCCTAAGAAGCTGTAGTTGAAGCTGTAACGTCCTATTCTCCTCCAACCTCTTCTCCCTCTGAAGCTGTAGTTGAAGCTCTAACATCCCATAGTCATGATCGCGCTTAGCCTGCTCTGCATCAATAGATTCTTTCTGGTGGATGACAGTGTCCTCAACTAAACTATCATGGGATGAATGAACTGATCTAGAAACCGATTCAAGGTCTGGCATGGATCCAGGGACTTCTTATGGGTCTGTGCCAAACAGTCGGTGGTAGATTAAGTTAGTCAACGGGAAGGCATTACCTGACTCACTCTTAATTTCAAGAGCTTAGGCAACTAAGGTTAACTCCTGCCTCTGCAACCTCCTAACTTTATCTTCTGTTGGTCCTGAGTTGATGAAGTCAACTGCATCTTGCTGACTCACATTATGTACGGGCGCCACAGTAACATCACTAGATCTACCCTCCATTATGACAATCACAATTACTCAATAATAAACAAAATATCAGAGTATTATCCTGGCGGGGTAAAGCCAGTTTATATGTTACGAGATGGGAGTAGGCAACACAAGATAACTAAATCTGACTGCGTAAAAACTGAGAAGTACAAAGTGAAAAGAGAACTGTACAAATAGTTACGTGATGAAAAAAAAAAAAAAAAAAACTAACTCCACTCTCGCAACACAGGTCAGAAAATAAATAAAATTAGCTGACGTAAGCAAGGGTAAAATAAACACAATGAAAAATACCTATTATAATAGAAGCTAACAATAAGTACAATATTTACAATGAGACAATAAAACACAAAGGAATGAGAAAAACAATCTACCTATAATACCCTGAATAATTACACTAAAGTCTGGAAACAAACTTGCCAGACAGAAAAAATTAAATAATATAAAATGAGATAATTAAACTGCACTCGATTGCCACATATAATAATAATAATAATACTTGCGATTGGATGCTGATACGAAGTGGAAAGATGTTCAGAAATATATACAACACACAAAATACTGTTTCTCCCCCCTCTCTGATCTCCAGTCCAAATACTCCCTGTCCCGATGCCAATCCCACAAAAATTCTGTTTCCATTCAAAATTCTACCCTTTATACACTGTCCGGCTGTGCACACATCAACACTCAGTTGGGGGGCCAGACGTTGTTGTTGTTGTTGTAAGATTTGTCCAACTAATCATAGTATGGACCCGGGCTCAAGATGAAGAGCCCACCAAAGTTCTCTGATGGTAATCGAGGAGCATCCTCTACGAGGAACTACTCGGGCTGGTTAATTTTAGATATAGTTGAGGGTCTGTCTCTTTGAGACATCCTAGGAGTATATCAGGGTCAAGGGTCGTCTTGATGATGTTGTTCAGTTCTTCTCTACCGATGGTCTTTCGAGAAGCGAGGTGATGGTCAGGGTCTGTGGATGTGGAGGGCGTAGTGCAGTCAGTATCCATCTCGACTGGAGGCGGTGGTCTAGGCTGTTTCTTCATCCTCTTCTTCATTGACGGTGGTGGCGAGGGAGAGGTACGTGTCTCCTTGGTGGGCTGGACGTCGACGACAGCAGCAGGAAGTGGTGAGGGGGAGGTATGGTCACCTTCGTCCTGAAGGATGGAAAGGACGGGAGAGGTGGCCCTTCCCTCAGCTGCCAACGGAGGGTAGTGGCTATTGTCGTCTGTGATGTCCATGGGCGGGGCAGAGGTGGTGCAGGAGGAGGCAGTCGCTCTGTTTAGAGGAGCGTTGAGCTGCAGCCTTTTCCGCGGGGTTTGGGAGGCTGCAGTGTGGTGGTATGACGCTCCTGATGAGGGGCTGGCCAAGCATCATGAGCGAAGCTCTGAGGGATGACAAGGCGCGGCAGCCCATTCTTCTAAAAGATCTGGGGGAGTAGAACGAGCAGCGCCGCCTTATCGTTGCCACAGAACACCTTCGCTGTTGCAGTGCACATAGCAATGATCATTTCCACATCTCCAGGACATCGGGGATCCTCCAGCCGGCTTCCTCGGGCCGAGGGATGCCGCTGTGAATGGGCAATGCCCATCACAGCAGCACCTCCCAGCCCAGTGACGTCCTTAGCCTCGGGGCTCTTCGGTGTCTGAATGATGTGGAAGACGACCGTCTCGCCCTGGCCTAACGAGAGCGAGGGGCACCGTGATCCCGGAACAGTGCACGAAAACATCGGCACCAGTATCCTGGCGCCGAATGAACCCGTACCCCACCCTTACGCTGTACCATTTCACGGTGCCTTTGATGGACTGCTCTCCTCCTTCGGGCTCGGTACTGCTGGAGTTAGCCCCCCTCAACGGGTCGTAGGCTGGAGCAGTGGAAAAGGCCATGGTGAGGAGAGGAGGAGATGTTGCCACCACCGCTGCTGGACACAAACTGGGGCCAAGTGAGAAATATACAGAAAAGAGCTAAGCAAATTAATCTCTCCCCCATAGTCCAAACATTATAAAATCGCTGGTGAATACAAATCTTTATGCTGCCACTTTAAGGTCCATGAAAAGTCACTGATATTAAAAACAATTTTAGTCACACCACATCGAGAGAGCAAACAGAATTAACTGAGACTTTATAAGTGTGTATGCACTAAACAGGCAATATGATATGTTGCATATGTGTAGATGCTGGCATACACATCATCGACGTACATACACACACACACACACACACACACACACACACACACACACACACACACACACACACACACACACACAGCGACACACAAGCACTATATATATGGTACATGCACAATATACACAAAAAAATATATACATTCTTACACACATAAGAACATCCAAAGACTCACATGGAAGGATAAAGTTACTGACGAATTCCCCAGCAGAGTCAACCAGCATAAGAACCATGCTGGCTAAAAAAGAAAAATATATACAATTAAGGGTTGAACACATGATCCACATGCCTGAGCACAGCCTTCCCTGCCAGGATCTGTATGGCAAACTTCCTGCAGCATGTCGCAGCCCAAGGGGACAGTAGAAGGGAAATAAAAATCTCATAAGGTCAACTCTGAAGAAATGCAACATCGAATAAAATGATCTTGAAACCAGTGCCTCTGACAGAAAAAAAAAAAAAAAATGGTGAGCCCTCTGCAGCAAAGGAACCATTCACCTTCTAGAAGCTCGGAACCTAGCCAAAGAAGAGCGTAAACAGTGGAGGCACAACCAAAACAGAGTAGCAGTCATTGTAACCCCAGGCTGAACTGAAAGTGATGGTGGATGCTGAAGTTGGCCTTCTCTTGCAGTCCACCATCCTGCTTTTGGGGAATAGGGAGGGAGATAATGGACGTTTATATAACCAGTCAGTGGCCCCTCCGGGTTAAATCAGTACCACCACATGCAGGCATCCCTCTCCACCATCACATTTCTTTGTGTGTGATAATTTTCCACCTCTGACGTGCCGTACGACAAAACGACATTACAGCCTGGGCAGATCAGTAACATTTCATCCAGTTTTGATAAGATGCCTTGTTACTTATGTGAGCGTGAACACATTGGACTGCAGGATGAAATTGTCCTTATCCTGCATCTCACCAGCTGTTATAAGAGAGAGAGAGAGAGAGAAAGTTGTGTTCTGTCAGTGGGGCCGTCCAGTAACATTGGTATCAACACGTGAAGACGTCCCTCTCCAGCACAATCAGTGTAAAAATAAAGAAATATAGGCAATGCTATGCTGTTGCAACTCTCCATCTGACCAAACACATACCCCCCCACATCCCTGCATACATAACCAAGAGCATAACGGCACTCTTCCTCCCCAACAATGTTTTCTTTTAAAGATGGGTGTAAGAAGAACTCTTTGAGGACATAAAACCTGGGCCCTTCTGATTCGTTGCGCAGGTCACATTGAAATCCTTGGCAAACTTAATATTTTACTTTTTCGTTAAAAATAAAACCACCTAAGACACAGCATTCTGCCTATCAAAAAGCACCAGCTTACTATAGGACGCATAATTATGTGAAGTTTCATGACTCAATATTGAATACTTTCTGAGATATGGCCCGGGAATGAAATCTACACCCGACCAGCCGACTTGCGGCCCTGCAACCCAACCATACGGACGGACATCTATTAATCCTAATGATAACAACACCCTCCTTTAAGTTTGTCAGGTGGAAGGTAATAATTAAATGGATACATAACCATAGCTGCACTTTCATTCATTCCCTTACCAACACATCAAACGATCATCTGTCTGCGAACTCTCTCTCTCTCTCTCTCTCTCTCTCTCTCTCTCTCAGACAATACTTAGTCAATGCCGTTGCCAGATACTCATGCTTCTCGAAGTAAGTCTTTAACATTTTTTCATAACTGTCAGGCGTATTATTATATGCTTATTAAAAAATAAAAAAACTAACGTCAGTAAAATAAGAAAAATGTCGAATCCCTTACTGTAATATATTGATATAAACGATATGCAGTCCCGAAGTACACGACAGCTGCCTATACTTCTATGTTTTGGGACATGCAGTTTGGCCTGTATTCTCGTCGGTTAAGGAAGCTCCCTAACATCTTTTCCTAAGTGATTTATTTTGTTTATTACATCATAATCCTTTCCTTTTGTGTGTTACATAAATCCTTGAAATATCGGCAAACCCCGCATAAGGAATGTACAAAAAGATGTTATCCAGCCATATCCAAAAAAATCGTTAATAAGGAGGTGTTAGGGAGCCTCCGTAACCAACTAGAATACGAACCTTTATCTTCACTCTCATTCTACTATCATGTCAGGAAGCGCTTGGCGGCTCTTTAATCTTACCCACAACAACCAACCATCTATGACAGTGTACATGATAAGAGCAGAAAATGATGTGTTGAATTAGGTAATTTTAAAGCAACTAGTACGATAGAGATAGGTCTTTAGTCAGAAACAATTAATCATGAGAGGAAGTTGACGATGCTTCTTTTTCACTATCACAAAGGTCTACACACTTATGATGAAGCCAAGCAAAGGCAGAAATAAAGGAGCATGGAGGTGTGTTGAGTATGTTAGTCTAAAAGCAACTAGTATAAGATAAAAACATTCTTAGGCTTGGGCAATGAATCATACGAGGAAGTTGTCGACTGTTCCATTATCTTTATCACAAAGGCCACAACACAATTATGATAAGGCCCAGCAGTAGGAGAGGCAATGAAGCTGGGAAATGTGTAAAAAAACACAGATTGGAGAAAATCAATCTATTATCAGGCTACAAAGGTTGATTATTATAAAAGCTACGAGAACATTGATCTATCATCAGGCAACAAAGGGTAATAATTAAAAAAAGTCAGGAAAAAATCAATGATCAGTCTAAAAAATGATAATAATAAATAAACGCTAGGAGAAAATCAATCTATCAGACTACAGAGGCTAACAATAAGAGTCTGTAACGTTGCAAAGGTTATTAAAAACAAAAGGCTAGGAGAAAATGAATATCTTTTGAGGCTACAAAGGTTAATAATAAAAAAAAATCAAGGAGAAAATAAATCTGTTATTCTGTCGGGCTACAAGGGTTATGCACACGAGAACATGGTCGACGGCACTACGCACTTCTCCATCCCAAAGGCCAGACCAGCTATGATAAATCCCAGCAGAAGGAGAGACAGTGGACCTTGTAGATGCGTAATGGTGAGACTAACATTACGACTACTTCCACCAAACTTGTCTGGCCCTTCACTGAGTCGCTCCTGCTCCTGTATTCGTTGCTGGTTCTGCTGTGTTGTCTTGCTGGTGTGGGCAACCTCCACCAGTGTTTCCTTCTCCCACCGCATGTACAGCCCAGCCTAGGAAAGTGAAATCAGATTTATTGTCGTATTCCAAATGTATTTTGAGAGTGCTTTGGATCTCATCTATAGCAATTTTTATTCTCTACGGAGAATTGAACATGTACGTCAATATATATATATATATATATATATATATATATATATATATATACACACACACACACACAGAGGGAGAGGGAGAGAGAGAGAGAGAGAGTAAACCCTCAATATAACAAACCAATTGTGAGGAGGGGTGGTTCGCTATATCCAAAATATTGTTATATACGAGAGATCAGTATTTCCGAGGGAGTACCGAACTCAGTTCACTCTATAAGGGGAGCTGTTTGGTCCTACATGCTCAAACATAACATAAACTAACTCCATTAAGTTTTACATGGAGAATTCAAAGGATTATGAACTTGTTCATGTAAATTTAATACTGTATGAGTTGTACAGCTGCAGCCAGGTATTCCTTCCCACCCTGGTATCTCTAACATGTAACTAAGGCACCGTTACATACAATCTCAGAACATAATACCGACATAATATGACTGCACAGCAACTGCTAGCTGCCAGTACTGCATACATTTATGGTATGTGTACAACAATGTCATACCTACAGGCTTGATGTAGCAGGGTGGGAAGGAATACCTGGCTACAGCGGTACATATAAATACAATATCTATAATAAGAATACAGTATAATTTAGTATTGTTACAGTATACTTTCTGTGCCAGGAATGGATGCTGTAAAATTACACTTACTGTGCCAGGAAGGGATGCTGTTGTCACCATGGGCTGATTCCTGAACTTCCCCCTCATTTTGCGACCTTTCTTCGCAAAATCGCGGGGAAGTTCAGTCGTCATTTGGCCGTTCCTTATATCCGAAATTTGCTATACCAGGGTTCGTTATATTGAGGGTTTACTGTATATATATATATACATACACATGTCTGACTCCTGGTCATCCTTCTTTCAGGACTTTGGCGAAATCTTTGCCATTTCACTTGACATCTCAAAGGCTTTCGATCGAGTCTGACAAATCTTTAATTACCAAACTGCTCTCTTACAGTTTCTATCTTTCTATCTTGTCTTCATCTATAGCTTCCTTTCTGGTTGTTCTATAGCCACTGTTATAGACAGCCATAATTCTTCTCCTAGATCTATCAACAGGGCTCTGTCCTATCACCAACTCTCTTCCTTTTATTCATGAATGACCTTCTAAGCTGTACATCTAACCCTATCCACTCGTGATGATTCCATCCTTCACCTTTCCTCGGTTCATGCAACGTCCATCTCAGCAGTTCAATAAACAAGGGACGAAGCTATGGCGCACATAATGTCTGACGTGGGTCGTATCTCTGACGAGGATAATAATAATCTTGTTCTTTTTAATGCATCAAAAACTCAGATTTTACACCTAAAAACCCTATGCAATCTTCCAGAGGAGTACCCACTAATGTTTAATATCTAGCTCAATCCTGCATCATCCTTGAACATGCTTGGGGTTTCATTTACTTGGGACTTATCTTAGAAAGATCATACTGCATCTCTTGTAAAAGCTGAATCCAAGAGATTAGGTGTGTTAAGCCGACTTTGGACCTTCTTTACCCCTGCACAGTTGTTGACTTTATACACGGGTTTTATTCACCCCTGTTTAGGGTACAACTCTCCTGTGTGGGGAGGCTCCCCACATACAGCTTTTCTCAATAGGGTGGAGTCAAAGGCTTTTTCTTTCATTAAATCTCCTCCTCTTGCTGGCTTCCTTCAACCTCTGTCTCTTTCCCGCACTGTTGCCTCTTTATCTCTTTTCTATGGGTACTTCAATGGTCACTACTCCACTGAACCGTCTGCGTGCATTCCTCCAGCTCTACGATGGTTGCGTAGCACCTGTCTAACAGCAAATTCTCATCCCTTTTTCAGTCCAATTCTCTAATGCAAGAGTTAACCGTTACTCCCAGTCCTTCATTTATGCAACAGTTCAATTCTGGAACTGTCTCCCTCTCTCTGTATTTCCTGCTTCCTATGATCTCTAATCTTTGAAACGCAGTGTGACCAGGCATCTCGAAATGAGAGGATCTTAAATTTGGCTCTCTTTTGTATTGTATTTGATTTTTCTTGGAAGGAACGGTTTGCAGGCTCCTGGCCTTTGGTTTCTTCTTTCTCGCATATATATATATATATATATATATATATATATATATATATATATATATATATATATATATATATATATATATATATTGTTACGGAACAGAGAAAACTGTCCCGCAAAGTTCCAGGTTCAAAACTAAAGAGTTAGGTAAAATTACAAGTTAAACTTTAATGCTTAAACTAACAACTAAACATTCAGGACTCATAAGGATAATGTAATGGCAAAAACAGGTTAAATATATGGTTAACTGCAAAAGCCTCTATTAACACGAAATTAGCAAGAGTAAATTTATCTAAGTCAGCCCTCATAAAATGAGAAAACCGGATAATGTTCAGTTAATGCAATATATATTATTACAGATACAAAATATTATTAATAATGGCTGACAATATGAACTTTACATGAATCACAAAAACCTTACCAGGCCCATGAATTAACACCTTATGCTATACGGTACAAGAAAAAATGTAATAACACTTATACTCAAATTACATAGCAGCTAGATGGTTGGAGACTTCCTGAGCACTCACAAAAATAACAACTGTACAGGGGAGGACAGAGATATGAACAAAATGAGGAGTAGATCTAAGTGGCAATTAATGCAGAGACGGAGCTCATTATATAGGGGCCGGCAGAGCTTGATACAACTTGAAAGAAGGACGCGCAAATGAAGCCATAGGGGACAAAGAGTTGGCACTTCTGCTCTGAACAACAGAAAGAACGACTTACTCTACTATAAGGGAGGAGGGGGGGAGTGAGGTAGAACACGCACTATGGAAGCCACGAGGCGAATCGTGATCAAACATGCAGCATACTGTACATTAGAATTATACAACGGATGATGGAATCATAGGCTATGTAACACCTCCCCACAAAGAAAAAGAAATTTACAAAGGAAATTTCTTATTACTCTAAAACAATCTGTCTAAAGTCTAGATAAGCAATCTGCAATAACATTTTCTTTCCCCTTGATATGTTGTATGTCTAATGAATACTCCTAAAGAAGTAGACTCCATCTTGTCAATCTCTGATTTTTATCTTTACGAGTAAACTTACTAAGGAATTTCAGTGGGTTATGATCGGTATAAATGACTATGGGGTCAAAACCAGAACACAAATAAAATGAAAAATGCTGTAAACACAAAATCAAGGCCAAAAGCTCTTTCTCAATAGTTGAGTAGTTCTTTTGAGGTGGAGTGAACTTCTTACTGAAATAAGATACAGGGTGTTCAATACCCTGATCATCCTCTTGCAGCAAAACAGCCCCAGCTCCTGTATCACTTGCATCAACAGCTATCTTAAAAGGTTTAGCAAAATTTGGAGTAGCAAGCACTGGCTGACTTAATAGGATAGCTTTAAGTTTGCTGAAAGAGGATTCACAGTTATCGGTCCAGACAAATTTAACTCCCTTTTTCATTAGGTCTGTAAGTGGTGATACAAGAATTGAAAAGTTAAGAACAAATCTCCTGTAATAACCTACCATTCCCAAAAATCTTTGTAGCTCTTTCCTACTTTTAGGTCTGGGAAGATCACTTATAACCTGAACCTTAGCTCCTGGTGGTGCAACATGTCCATCACCAATTACGTACCCAAGGTACTGAACTTTAGCTTGACCAAACACACACTTTGATAAATTAGCTACAAGATTAGCCTGAACCAAACGCTCAAGAAATTTACTGACATGGCATAGGTGATCTTTCCAGTTGTCACTGAAGATTAATACATCAATATAAACAACACACCCTGCCAAACCCTCTGTTACAACATTCATGAGCTTCTGAAAAGTGGCTGGTGCATTCTTCATACCATATGGCATTACAGAACATGCAAAAGTCTTTCCTAGTGTTACAAAACATGAGATCTCCCTAGCACGTTCACTCATAGGTACTTGCCAGTATCCCTTTAACAAATCAAACTTACTTATGTACCTAGCCTTTCCGATCTTGTCTATGCAATCTTCCATGCGAGGGAGAGGGTAAGTGTCTGTTTTGGTTATCTGATTAACACGTCTGTAGTCAATGCAGAGCCGCTGTGACCCACCTGGCTTAGGGACTAGAGTGACAGGAGAACTCCACTCGCTCTGACAGGGCTCAATCATCTTGTGGTCCAACAGGTAGCCAAGCTCCTTCTCGATGAGAGGAACTTTCACTGGGTTCACACGGTAAGGAGGCAGTTTAATTGGCTTTGCGTCTCCAACATCGACATCATGCATCAACACAGTGGTTCTTCCTGGAGTGGCACGGAACACTTGCGGGTACTCCTGCAGTAATGCCGAAAACTCCTGCCTTTCCTCGGGAGCTAGATGAGAAAGCTTAGTCTGGAAATCATTCATGATATCAGGATTCTTCCCCAAACTATCACTCAGGCTCATACTGCATGGGAGAGCTTCACTTGCAGACTTGAGTGGAACAGCTACAGTGCAGACTGGGTTATTTTCGTCCCGCCTGTGATATAACTTCATCATGTTGATGTGACAAAGTTGCTTGTTCTTTCTACGATCTGGTGTGGCGATGACATAGTTGACATCACTGAGTTTCTTCTCCACGAAATAAGGACCACTAAACTTGGCTTGAAGAGGTTGCCCATGCACCGGTAGGAGAATCAAAACCTGATCTCCTGGCTGAAAGTGGCGTAACCTGGACTTCTTATCATACCAAGTCTTCATCTTCTCCTGAGCAGCTCCAAAATTCTCTCTCGCCAGCTGTAAGCAGTGGACAGCCGTTCTTTGAACTTCATCACATACTCCAGCAGGTTGACGTCATCTTCCTCCGACAGCCAGCATTCCTTGAGTAGCTTAAGGGGTCCTCTTACTTCATGGCCAAACAGTAGTTCAAAGGGTGAGAAGCCCAGTGATTCATTTGGAGATTCTCTTGCGGCAAATACAACGAATGGAAGACCTTTATCCCAGTCTTTCTGATGTTCCAAACAGTATTTCTTGAGCATCGATTTGAGTGTTTGATGATATCTCTCCAACGCTCCTTGGGTCTGGGGATGGTAAGCTGAAGACGTGATCTGGGTGATGCCCAACTCTTTTAGAGACTGCTTGAAAATATTTGACATGAAATTACTTCCCCGGTCTGACTGTACCTCCTTGGGCAGACCAAACTTTGTGAAGAACCCTAGCATTTCCTTAACCACGTTTTTTGCTGAGATACTTCTAAGTGGAATGGCTTCAGGATAACGAGTATCCATATCAATCAGGGTCAACACATAAGAAAATCCTGAAGAAGTCTTAGGAAGAGGGCCCACAATATCCACCAACACACGGGTGAATGGCACCTCAAAAGGAGGAATGGGAACTAGAGGTGCAAACTTTTCGGTCTGATTGCACTTCCCCACAACTTGACAGGTGTGACAAGACTTACAATACCAGGAAATATCTCTGAAGATACCTGGCCAGTAGAAGTGTCTCAAAATGCGTGCCACAGTCTTCCTCACTCCAAGGTGTCCTGCCAAACTGGAATCATGAGCCACTCTAATGATATCCTGCCTACAAACACGAGGGATGACAACTTGATGTACAACCTCCCATTCACAGTCGGCTGATGCTGTTGGGGGTCTCCACTTCCTCATAAGTCCTCCTGACTTTATATAATAACAAGTAGAAGCACCAGCTGACTCTTCCTCACTGCAAGCAGAGTTAGCTAGACCTTTCAACTCAGGGTCAGCAACCTGCAACTCAACCAACTCTTGACGAGACAAATTATCAACACTACGGGGTACTGCCTCATCTGGTGAGTGGTTCAAATTAGCAAGAAAAGTGTCAGCTAGGATAACATCATCATCATTATCCTCTAAGTTACCAGTAACTTTAGACTTAGCCCTAGTGACAGCACATGCAGAGAGCACATCAGGGACATCACAATCCTGGGCCGCAGCCACTGGCTCACTAGACAACTGAGGAGCTGGACACACTTGACTTCCACCAATATCATTTCCAAGTAAGAAAGTTACACCTGACATTGGGAGTGTCTCAGCCAACCCAACCATAACGGAACCATTAACAAAACCAGACTCTAAATTCACTCTGCACAGAGGGACAGAGAAGTAATTATTCCCTACACCTTGTAAGATTACAGTTTCTTCAGACGAATTAACATTAGAGCCTAGAACACTGGTCAGCATAAGGGATTGGCAAGCACCTGTATCACGATATATTTTAACTGATTTCCTGTCATTACTGTCCAGAGGACTGACAAAACCATCAGACAGGAAATTAGCACATGAACTCTTGAGAGTGTCATCCACGTTACTGCTCAAAAGAGGAGGTTCATCATGAGGATTTAATTTACCCCTCAAAGCCGGTTCAGTTAACTCAGTTAAAGAATTCTGGGAACTCTCAAGGGTGGACACTAGACCAATTGACTGAATATTTTAAGACTCCTTTTTGTTCACATCACGCTGTCTCCTGAAACATTTCTCAGTAGTATGACCAAGCTTACTACAATAAGTACATTTACTTTTCTGAAATCTAAAGGTGAAGCTGGTATTTACTTCCTGAGAAACATCATCTTTATTCTCTTTCCTGTTACCTGTACTCTGAGTAGAGGCAACGTACTTACTCTCAGTTTTCCTTTTTTCTTTAGAATATCTCTTGTGAGTGAGAACATATTCATCAGCTAAAACTGCAGCATCAGACAAATTATCTATTCTTTTCTCATCAAGATATAGGCTTACATCTTTATTAATACACCTTGTGAAGTCCTCCAGCAAAATCATCTGCTTAAATTTATCAAAATCATAATCCACATTCTTAGAATTTAACCACTGCTCTAACAGATCTTCTTTGATTTTTGCATACTCAACATGGGATTGCTTATCTTGCTTATAAGTTGTTCTAAATTTACTCTATAGGCTTCAGGAACAAGCTCATAGGCCTTAAGAATCAAGCTCTTAACTATATCATAATTATCAGATTGATCCTGAGGCAAAGATGCATAAGTTACTTGAGCTTTACCGGTGAGAACAGTTTGAAGGAGTACTGACCAATACTTTTTGGGCCAATTAAAACCTGTAGCTACCCTCTCAAACAACTGAAAATACTTTGTTAAATCAGATTCATTAAAAGGAGGGACAAGTTTAACAATTTTAGCCACATCAAAATCATCAGAGCTAGATGATCCAGTTCCACATTGTTTCATGCGATACTCATGGTCTGCCTGAATCTTAGCAAGTTCAATTTGTGCCTGAGCCTGTACCTGTGCCTCCTGAATACGAGCCTGCTGCAGGGCTAGCTGTAACTTAGCTAATTCAATCTGTGTTTGCTCATCTGGAGGAGTTACATTAAACAAGCTTTTATTAATTATGTCAACAATTTGATCTTTAGAATGACGAGAGCAAACAGCAATTCCCAATTGTTGAGCAACAAGCTTAAGTTCATTCTTTGTTCTGTTTTCTACATCACACACTGTTTGCACATTTGACAAAAAATCTTTGGCTTCATCAAGAGTAGTAATAGTAGACATCATGAATAAATCACAGTCACAAAATATCAAGCAATATCCTTATGATAGTATCCTGAATATCCTGATAAGAGGTCGCCAAATTTATGTTACGGAACAGAGAAAACTGTCCCGCAAAGTTCCAGGTTCAAAACAAAAGCATTAGGTAAAATTACAAGTTAAAGTTTAATGCTCAAACTAACAACTAAACATTCAGGACTCATAAGGATAATGTACTGGCAAAAACAGGCTAAATATATGGTTAACTGCAAAAGCCTCTATTAACACGAAATTAGCAAGAGTAAATTTATCTAAGTCAGCCCTGATAAAATGAGAAAACCGGATAATGTTCAGTTAATGCAAGATATATTATTACAGATACAAAATATTATTAATAATGGCTGACAATATGAACTTTACATGAATCACAAAAACCTAACCAGGCCCACGAATTAACACCTTATGCTATATAGTACAAGAAAAAATGTAATAACACTTATACTCAAATTACACAGCAGCTAGATGGATGGAGACTTCCTGAGCACTCACAAAAATAACAACTGTACAGGGGAGGACAGAGATGTGAACAAAATGAGGAGTAGATCTAAGTGGCAATTAATGCAGAGACCGAGCTCATTATATAGGGGCCGGCAGAGCTTGATACAACTTGTAAGAAGGACGCGCAAATGAAGCCATAGGGGACAAAGAGTTGACACTCATGCTCTGAAAAACAGAAAGAACGACTTACTCTACTGAAAGGGAGGAGGGGGGGAGTGAGGTAGAACACGCACTATGGAAGCCACGAGGCGAATCGTGATCAAACATGCAGCATACTGTACGTTAGAATTATACAAAGGATGATGAAATCATAGGCTATGTAAAAATATATATATAGATATATATATATATATATATATATATATATATATATATATATATATATATATATATATATATATATATATATATATATATATATATATATATATATATATATATATATATATATATATATATATATATATATATATATATATATATATATATATATATATATATATATATATATATATATATATATATATATATATATATATATATATATATATATATATATATAGACATATATATATATATATATATATATATATATATATATATATATATATATAAATATATATAGACATATATATACATATATTATATATATGCATATATATATAAATAGACACACACATATATATATATATATATATATATATATATATATATATATATATATATATATATACAGTAATCCCTGTAATATCTGGACTCCCAATACCCGGACACCTCAATGTCCGGACATTTTGAGCTCAGGCCTTCGGATCCCAAAAATGGACAAAAACATGAGAAACCAAAAAAAAAAAAAAAAAAAAAAAAAATCCAATATTTTTTTCACCCATATTTTTAACTGGTACACAGCACCGACCCGTTGTGTTTTGCCGCTTATTTCCACCGACATCCGCCAGGGCGATGCTGCCTCCTCCCCATTTCCCGCTTACCCATCGTTGCGAGTGCACTCTCGTCACTATGGGAGCACACATGCTCGCTTTTGTGGTGGTGCCTTACCTCCTGCAGACCCTGTTGTTTCTCTGTTCTCTCTTACTCGTGTGTGTGTTGATGGCCCTGCCGCCCAAGTAGAGGAAACGAGTGGTTCTGACTCTGGAGAAGAAGAGGGAGATATTGGAGAATATGGACACAGAATGGTCAATGGCTTGCATCCTCTGAGAATTCAACCTGGCCCACTCTACCTTGTTTGATATCAAGAAGTCCCGAGACAAACTCACCCAGTACATGGCTGACTTCGCATCAAAGACCAAATGCAATGTGCTGAGAAAGTTATGTACCCTCCTAGGTTAGCAGAAATCAACCACTCCGCGCTGATCTGGTATCGACAACAGCGTGCTGCTGGCGTGCTGGTGCATGGTATGGAGTTGAAGGCTGCTGCTGAGAAGTTCACTAGGCTACACAACGTCCCAGACTTCAAAGTATCCGAGGGATGGCTCTTCGCTTTCAAGTTACGCTATGGACTTACCTACCATAAGGTCTATGGTGAAGCTCTGGATGCCAATGAGGAGGGAGTAAAGGAGTTTCAGCAGAAGGTGAAGAGCTTGATTGACGGAGGGCCTCACTCTCAGTCAAGTCTACAGTGCTGTCAGATCTGGTCTATTCTTTCGCTCGCTGCCAAAGAACACTCTAGCAGAGGAGATGGAGAAGTGTGTACCTTTCCACAAGCTCTCAAAGCAATGGGTATCTGCTTAGTGTTGTGCCATTATTAAAAGCATGCACCAGCTCAAGCCCATTATTGTTGGCCATGCAATGCAGCCTCGGTGTCTTTGTGAGGTGATGGATGTCCTTCCTGTTGTGTGGTACCATTCTGTGAAGGCTTGGTTCACAGCCAAGATCTTCAAAGACTGGTTTCACCAGCACTTGATCAAGGATGTGTATTCCCAGATGAATACACTGGGAATCCTATGCGACCAGGTAAAGGCCCTCCTTCTCATGGACAATGCACCTGCGCATTCATCCGACAAGGAGTTGGTGGCTGAGAATGGCAGCTTTAGGTGCTTGTTTTTGCCACCTAGTACGACTGCCCTCATCCAACCAATGGACCAAGGAGTGATTGTGGCAATGAAGAGGCTGTACCATCAGAAGTTCCTGGATGAGGTGATGTTGTTCTCGAGGACGAGGACGAGCACAGGGAGGGATAGGACAGGCGAGGCCAGCAGACTGTAGAAAACATTCGCCACTACAACATCAAGTCAGCCACCTACAACTGGGCCAGTGCATGAAGGGAAGTCTCTGTCAAGACTCTGGAAAGTGGTTGGTCTCGTCTGCTTCTTGGAGCCGATGTGGTGCACGACTTTCTAGGTTTTGACGTGGATGACTTCCATGCACGTCTTTGTGCGGCTGGTGATGACGTTGATGCGGACGAAGTGCATGAGTGGTTGGATGACGACAAGGGTGATCTTGGGTATCAGACCATGTCTGATATCGAGATCGCATCTTCAGTTGCTGGTACAAGTACCCAGTTTGAAGATTCCAATGAGGACAGTGAGGATGATGAGGACTTCTCTCAGTGCGCCACTAGTCCAGCCATCCTCATGCTGAGCGGACTCCAGGAGCACGTTGAGTTCATTCTTGACTACTTAGAACACCTGGATTGCAACAGGGAGATGGGGCCCCCTGGGACTTGTGGAGAAAGTGTGCGCTTTTTAAGGCAGCGCATCATCACTCACCAGAATCACCGTTCTTTACATCAATCAACCATTGACAGTTTCTTCAGGCCGGTGACCCCTGCTGTGCCCAGCCGTGGCTCACCACTGCCTTTCCAAGACAGGCCTTGCATCTCCGAGCCACAGCCCAGCACATCGATCATGGTGGAGTGGCCACTGGACGTGAGTTTGCGGTTATATTCTGAGTCATCTGCAGTGGGCTGTCCATCACCATGTCCCAGCGACGTGCCCCTCGGCCACCTGCAACACTTACTCTCGAGCTCTGATGGTGAATAAAGAGCAAAAACTTGCCAGTAGATCACACAGGAATTTAGTGTTGTGCAATATAATGAACAGAATGTGCAATGTTAAGAAATTGGAATTAAGAGTGCAAAGGATTAAGTGTAGAGTGCTACTGTACAGTGGAGAGTTTCAAGTGCAAGAGCAAGTAAGAAAAGAATGTGCAGTGTTAAGAAATTAGAATTCAGAGTGCAAAGACTTAAATGCAGAGTGCAACACTGGTGAGTTCCAAGTGCAGCGCAAGTGAGAAAAGAATGCGCAGTGTTAAGAAATTAGAGTTCAGAGTGAAAAGGATTAAATGCAGTGCAACACTGGATTACTGTAGGTGCTTCAGGTGCACCTTCCTACTGTCAGAGTCTGAGAGGAGACAGGTTATTCATCACGATGGCCATGGACGTGCTGTAAGTACCCTGAATACTGCTAAATATTTTTCATACTCATCTCTAAATCCTCATCCTTTGGTTTCTTTTCATTTATTTCATGCTTTATGTCCCTTAGTTTTGTGAATAGGTTCTTAATCCACCGTGTCCCAGCAGACTTTTCATCAACGACCCTCCCGATCCCGGCAGATTTTCGAAAAGTTTTTTTTGCTACAACCTCCTCTTTTTATGAGAAACATCGAAAATTCAGAAAGTGCTCACCTGAGCTTAGGAATGCCCAGTACAGGTTACCTTCCACTCACCTGGTACCATCTTCTATCGAGCCCCGTTCCAGAGAAGACATTTTCTACAGGAGGGTTAACTATTCCAAACCACTCAGAATAGGTAGATATTTATGTATTTGGTACGAATTCATACGTAGTACAAGAGTATATTGGTTTTCACACAGTAATGTAGGCGATATAAATATTGTTTCACTCACCAAACACATCAGCATACCGCACCTTCCTTGGCGATGTTACCCCCTCATCACTTCTGATCATTTCTTCCTCTGGAGCCACGTAACCTTTGTCCTCCATATTGTCATCAATTGGTGAATCACTCTCACCTTGAATTTCATACCATGGCGCGACATGTCTTTACTGGCCAGGTCACTGGTAACAGGTGAGTTGCTGAGGAAATAGCATGCAGGGAGGTGGAGATCACGAGGGGTAAGGCACTGTCCCCGTCTGGCCTCGGGTAAAGAAAGGTGTCCCGTGTATACGTACCAAAAATCACACGCGAAATTTGACAAATTTGCAAATGACGGACCTTGCAATTGTAGGGCATTTATAAATGTCAACGGGCATCACAGTGACAAAATGTCTGGGCACAAATGTATGTCAGTGGGACGGGAGGGTTAAAAAGGTGCTATGCATGTCCAGTAGGGAGTTATGTAGGTGGTTTTCTGAATTAGGCTGGGTTAGAGTCCATAAGTACCTGTCTAGGAGGAATTTTCCCAATTTCCAGACAAACCCAATTTCCGGACATGCCTTTGGCTCTATTATATTGGATATTGGACAGGTTACTTATATATATATATATATATATATATATATATAGATATAGATATATATATATATATATATATACTGTATATATATATATATATATATATATATATATATATATATATATATATATATATATACTGTATATATATATATATATATATATATATATATATATATATATATATATATATATATATATAGATAGATAGATAGATAAATAGATAGATAGATATAGATATAGATATATGTATGATCTACACAACCTCTTCCTTTTGATGGTGATGATGAATCAAATGAAGGCATCCACGGGGTGGAATGATGCATCATGCCTGTAGACTAAAAGGAAAATCGTAGGCTTTTAACCATATTATAGTGCTTTCTTTTGGGCTTTGAGGCATGATTCAGCATTCCACCCTGTGAACGCATTCACTTGATCATTATTCAGATCTTCAACATATATTAATAGCAACATGTAACAGTTTCAGGAAAATTAAAAAAAAAAAAAAAAATATGGTAGAAAGCAACAACTTCTTATATATTAAAATTCTCCTCAACAAATTGTTGTAGGAAGCAAGTATTTGATACAAACGGAAACCAAACTAAAATTATGGTACCGAGTAACAATCTGGTTTAAAAAAACTTCCATGAAAAATAATGGCAACCAGCTCAAATTTGATCAACATTATACATTACAGCAAGAGTTGATGGTAACAACTAACATTTTGATCCCTCATAGACTTTTCAATGAAAAATGATGGTAGATAGTAACAAAGTGGTCAATAGTAAAAAAAAAAAAAAAAGAAAAAATGATGGTAGCAAGTAATAATTTGACACTGCTAGAAATTCCAACAAAATATTATGGCACCAAGTAACATTAAAAAATAATTTAATCTCTAACCACCAGGTGTCAGTCGGAACTGTAAAAAAATCGGTGAGTCAGTGACACCAGGGGTTGGTAGGAACCGCATTTTTTTTCCCAGCACAGTTTAAAGTGGCCATTGCTTTATCTCATCATCAAAAGCTTGGGAAGATCCCATCAGCCTTCTCAACCATGCCTGACTCATCTCTAAAACACACTGCCTTTGAAAGACTGGAAATCATAGGACCTAGGAAATACACACAGGGGGAGACAATTCCAGAGTTGACCTGTTGCATAAATGAAGGACTGGGAGTAACGGTTAACTCTTGCATCAGAGAGTTGGAAGAAAAGGGATGAGAGTTTGTTGCTAGACGGGTGCTATGTGCTCGACGTAGTGGTGGAGAGACACAAGCACAAAGATCAGAGTAGCAGTGACCATTGATGTTGCGACAGAAAAGAGATAAAGATGCAACAGTGTGGCGAAGAGACAGAGGTTGAAGGGAGGCAGTAAGAGGAGTGTTAATGAGACAAAAAATTTTAGACTCCACCCTACTGAGAATACCCGTATGTGGGGAGCCTCCCCACACATGAGAGTTGTACGCTACACAGGGGCGAATAATACCCGTGTATAAATTCAACAACTGTGCAGGGGTAAAGAAGGTACGGAGTCAGCTTAGCACACCTAATCTCTTGGAAGGAGATTTTACAAGAAATTAAATATGATCTTTCCAAGAGAAATCCCGAGTAAATGAAACCACAAGCATGTTCAAGGATGATGCAGGATATTATTAAACATTAGTGGGTCCTCCCGTGGAAGATTGTGTCGGGTTGATAGGTGTAAAAACTGAATCTTTGATGCATTAAGAACAACAAGATTATTTTTACCCCAGTCAGAGATACGAGTCAAGTCAGACATTAGGTGTGCCATAACCTCATCCCTTGTTTGTTGAAGTAACTCCTGAGATGGACGTTGCGGGAACCGAATGGGAAGGTGAAGGGTGGAATCATCACCGTACTAGTGGATAGGGTTAGCTGTACAGCTTAGGTCATTGATGAATAAAGGGAAGAGTGTTGGTGATACGACAGAGCCCTGAGGAACACCATGGTTGATAGGGGAGGCGGTGGCTCAATCGGGAGAGAGGTGGTCTGCAGTCCTACCGGACCCAGATTCAAATCCTCGCTGGGGCAGGGAACAGTTTAAGGATCGGAATTAATAAAAACAGACTTTACTGATCTACCAGAAGATCCGCCGACATGTCGTAAAAATACCCCCACTAATACCAATACACCAGTCCTGTATGAGACAGCCCTAGTATGAATTCAATATGGACGTGGGTGTTAGCGCCGAAATGGTGACATGTAGATGTGTATGGTAAGTAGGAGGATTACTGGGCCTGAAGTGCTGGCTGTCAAGCCTATGGCCGGAGTCGGACACATAAAAAAAAAAAAATCTAGAATGTACAGTATGAATGATGGGTGGGTGTATCTATAAATGGGTTATATGTTATGGATGGACAGATGATAATGGTCCAAACTGAACTCACCTCCCATATAACGAGAATGTACTTGTCAAAAAGATGTTTATATGGAGCATCGTGGGGCAGTGGCCAGGCGGTAGGAGCAGGTAGGATCCTCTCTCTGCCTATGTACACTGACTGAGATCCGTCTGCATTGGTGAAGTTCTGGGCGATGATGAACTTGAGGTAGATCGGGGTTTCGATTTGAGCCTGCCTAAGAGAGAGAGAGAGAGAGAGATTAGTGCAACCTCTGTCATTATATCGTTGCTACATGTACATGGTTTCAGTCAGATCTGGGGACAGTTACTGTGTTATATGGAATGGTTATGATGTAGTGGAGAGGGGAGAGTTGCCAATTAACATCGGTCATTGTAAGCTCCTCAAAAAATTATTACAGCCAAAAAAGAAAAAAAAAAAAAAAAAAAATTGCAGCCCCTTGACGCGTAATGGTTGTCAGAAAAGCTGATCCAGTGAAGTTTGTCCGTTACACAAACACGGAAAGTATAGGTAAATAAGACTGTATGTTTGTTACAGAGGATGACACAGTAATATAAACTATACTGTTTTTACACTAACTCGGGCCAGATTTTAATCCTTCTGCAGCTTATTTTTCGTAGCTCAGTAGCAGAGAGACAATACTACAGCTCTATATACTTTCCATAGCTCTTCTTTGTGACTAGCACCATATCCAAGTGTCAGTCTATTGTTAGAACTCAGTGTCCAAGGTGGATAAATGCCAGTTTTAGGCAAAGTTGGCATAAAAAAGTAGAATGGCCTAGTGTAACACATATAGTACATTTGAATTTGTGATTTGTAATTCGAGTATCATTCAGCAAAAATTGTTCATTCATCTGGCCATCATCAACATCCGCGTGATCTGGTATTAACGTACTTAAAAGAATAGTCACTTTTTTTTAGTGGCAACATAAATGTCTATAAGATTTATCCCCTTGCATTTTAGCGAAATCGAAATTAGACATTAAGCCCACCATTCGAAATTAACTGTCACAGTTTCATTAAAATAATATAATTCCACCGTGTTGAAAATTTACAAGGGTAATTTACAAAACGGCAATTTCATCAAGGTGTTTATTAATCCTATGACAGTATATTCTCTGATGTATGCAAAGCTCTCAGTTCCCCAGTTACCAGTCGACGTTAAACAATCAGCATCAAATAAAGTCTATATCTCAGTGATTTGTCACAGTGCACAAATGAGAAATCATATAAGTTAATAAACAAATAAATAAAAACCACTCACTTCATAAAGACAGAGTCTCTGAGGCCTTCAACTATAGACACTCCCAAATACATTAGGCGACCAACTTCTTGAAGGATATCTGATGTCGAATGCAAAAAGGTGTCTTTGTAAACTAACAAATATGATTCGGCAGTGATTCTGAAAAAAAAAAAAAAAAATGAGAACAGTACTTGTTATTTTAAGTGGTGCTGCGTTTGTTAACCTTTTTTTTTCTTTTTGCATTTGTAAGAAACTGACGAAGTGCCACGGTAACACCCTGTAATGTTTTTATTGGATTATAGATAAAAATTCCTGAACAAGAAACAGAAAATCACTTCAGAGCAGGGGCAGATAAATAAAGATGTAACGAACAAATGCTATCGTGTACTTATAGATGGTGTGGCCATAAGTCCTCGTCCACACGGGCGGGCAGTGCCCGACGGGCAAACATTGTTTCCAAATCACGTTCCAGTTCACACGTTTAGAGGGTGGGTGGCGGGCACGAGTGTAGATGACGTCATAAGCAGGGATACCACGGGCAACCGCCGAAATGCCCTTGCCCGACGTCGACTGGACAAGCACTACCTCACCACAGCTCGGTCTGTGCCGTGTGGACAACAACACAGGTAGTAGCCAATGGCCGCCAGGGACTGCTCGATCTGGAAACACTGCTTAAAAAGCGACGGATTTCCACTCAGCGGGCTGTGCCCATTGGGTACTGCCCGCTCGTGTGGAAGGGACCTAAGAGAGAGAGAGGGGGGGGGGTAAGACTGATGAGAGATTAATAGAGGTGGTTAACAGTTTACAAATAAAAGTGGTGTGAGAAATAGGATGACGGTAAGGAGGTGGTGGAGGATGCCATGAGAAAAGCCTCGGACCACACAAGCCTGAGCAGGAAGATGTTATGTGACTGGAATGAGGAAATGGGAAAAGGGAATGAAATGGTGTATGACAAGGACAGCTCCCTCTCAAGTAATCTTTGACTAGCAGCTTTTGAATTTAAGGTTAATTTTGTCACATTCTGGGCACCTGTGTGAAATAGATGTTGAAATGGCCAAACAATGACTTCCTTTATGTATAGGTTTTAAAGATAATGAAATTGTGTAAATTTTTCTGACTGAACCTTCAGTTATTTATGCTCATTTGGAAATGAGTTGAATATTAAGGTAAAACACACTCACATTGTATATATATATATATAAATACTATATATATATATATATATATATATATATATATATATATATATATATATATATATATATATATATATATATATATATATATATATATATATATATATATATATGTAAATACACACACACACACATATATCCCATTGGCTTCCAGAGTTCCTGGGCAAAGGATTGTGTTGGCAGGATACTAAGCATACCGCCCTCCACCTATCGGCTTATAGTCGCTATGCTCATAGGTCCCCACCCGAGGGTTCCCTACTTTATAAATTTTGAATATTCCCAGTCCCGTCCTATAATGATGACACTTAGCTCAAATGGGATGAATACAAACATACATACATACATACAAACCTCTCTCTCTCTCTCTCTCTCTCTCTCTCTCTCTCTCTCTCTCTCTCTCTCTCTCTCTCTCTCTCTCTATATATATATATATATATATATATATATATATATATATATATGCAGAGACTTCACTTCACCGTGAAGTATGTATGCAAACTAACCACAGGAGAAATGAAAGGAGCGACAGTGAGTACTTTCGTATATTACATCTTCAGACAGAGTGAGACAGAAACGTAAAGGGTAGAGGTCTTTTATGCACACTCGCAGCAGGTAGTGGCACACCGAACAATGGATGACCTGAATTTTTACCTGCGGCTTAACTTAGAGTCACCTGCAGCAGGGAGTGGAACACAACAAAGGATGACCTGAATCTAAAAATGCAGGTGACAAAGGAGGAGGGAGTAGGAGGGGAGGAAAGGGGAGTGGGAGGTAGGGGGAAGGGGAGAGGGGGGAGGGAAGAAGGGATAAATACTGCTGCTTAACTTAAGACCTAGAGGATTAATGCTAGGTATGTCCCACACAGGTGTGACTACATTACCAGGAGATGACAGGGAACAATCACGTATTAGTCTGGGGGATACTACTTTAAAATTAATTCAGTTAACAATTTATCACACTTAAAATGACCATAGCTCATGTTTACATTCTTTTCATATGTGCCAGAAATTAGACAAGATTCTATTACATTTCTTTCATCTAAGCTTTTTGATCTTGCTAGAATCTTGGAGCCTGTCCAGTCAATATGGTGATCACTGGATGCTTTGTGCTGAAATAAACCACTACTCTGTTGGGCTGTCCTTACACTGTATTTATGTTGTGAGATTCTAGTTTCCAAATCTTTTCCAGACTGTCCTATGTAAAATTTGTTACAGCTTTTACACGGGATTTTGTAAACAACTCCTGAATTACTGAAAGGGCTGTTCTTCATGAGTTTTTTTTTTTTTTTTTGATGGTGTTCTCATATTTGAATACTACTTGTACATTGAGTTTCCTCAGGATGTGAACAACATCAAGAAAATTTTCATGGAAGGGGAGGACAAGGGTTCTTTGAATGTTCTGGCGATCTGGCTTATTAGTTTTCCCTTCAAGGAATCGTTTCCTGGCTGTATTGTGGCACTGAGTTAGTATGCTTTGTGGATATTTTAGCTTCTTTCCAATACTCTGAATCATTTTTAGTTCATCATCTAAAAATTCTGGGTCTGAAATTCTATATGCTCTTGGGTACATGGATATGAACACAGATCTTTTTACATTAATATGATGGTTTGAATAGTAATGAACATATGACATAATATTTGTAGGTTTTCTGTATACCTTAGTCTTCAAAACATTTCGGTCCCTGATAACTTTTACATCCAAAAATGGCAATTCATTATCCATTTCCATCTCATGAGTAAATTTAATTGATGGAACTAACGAATTTAATTGCAGGAGAAATTCATCAATGGGAAGACTGTTAGGCCAGAAGGACAGGATATCATCAACGTATCGGAGCCAAACTATGTTTTGCTCCTTTATGGAGGTCAGTAAATGTTTCTCAAAGTATTCCATGTAAATATTTGCCAGAACTGAGGAGAGGGGAATACCCATGGCCATACCAAATTTTTGTGTGTAAAATTTGCCTTCAAAGGTAAAAGAAGAGTTCACAATGCACAATTTAATTAGCTTGATAATGTTTTCAGAGGGTATACCATCAATGTTACTACCGAGAATACTTGGCAGGAAAGTTAAAACATCATCAACAGGGACATTTGTGAATAATGATTTAACATTAAAGCTGACTAATTTGTAGGGGTACATGACATTTAGAGATTTTAACTTTCTTTTCCAAATCCTCATTGTTTTGTACAAATGAATCAGAGATAGTGATTACAACAGGGGACAACAGTGTTACAAGCCACTTGGAAAGCTTGTATGTCGTAGAGCCTACAGAGCTTACTATTGGCCTGATGGGGTTGTTTGGTTCGTGAGTTTTAATCAAGCCATACATATATGGTGGAGATGGATTTTGCACAGAGATCTGTTTGATCAAGTCATCCCTTCCTCTTAGCAAAGTCTTGATTTCTTTATGGATTTTTTGACTTTGTTTTTCAGTTGGATCACTTTTCAGTTCACTGTAGGTGTTGGTGTCACGCAACAGTTCACTCACTTTTTCCTTGTAGTCACATTTGTTCATGACTACTACAGCGCTGCTTTTATCAGCTGTAGTTATATGCAGGGTGTCATCTTTTTTCAATTTGTCCAAGGCATTCACAAATCTTTAGGAGCAGAGTTGATGGTATTCCCTCTGAAAACATTATCAAGCTAATTAAATTGTGCATTGTGAACTCTTCTTTTACCTTTGAAGGCAAATTTTACACACAAAAATTTGGTATGGCCATGGGTAATCCCCTCTCCTCAGTTCTGGCAAATATTTACATGGAATACTTTGAGAAACATTTACTGACCTCCATAAAGGAGCAAAACATAGTTTGGCTCCGATACGTTGATGATATCCTGTGCTTCTGGCCTAACAGTCTTCCCATTGATGAATTTCTCCTGCAATTAAATTCGTTAGTTCCATCGATTAAATTTACTCATGAGATGGAAATGGATAATGAATTGCCATTTTTGGATGTAAAAGTTATCAGGGACCGAAATGTTTTGAAGACTAAGGTATACAGAAAACCTACAAATATTATGTCATATGTTCATTACTATTCAAACGATCATATTAATGTAAAAAGATCTGTGTTCATATCCATGTACCCAAGAGCATATAGAATTTCAGACCCAGAATTTTTAGATGATGAACTAAAAATGATTCAGAGTATTGGAAAGAAGCTAAAATATCCACAAAGCATACTAACTCAGTGCCACAATACAGCCAGGAAACGATTCCTTGAAGGGAAAACTAATAAGCCAGATCGCCAGAACGTTCAAAGAACCCTTGTCCTCCCCTTCCATGAAAATTTTCTTGATGTTGTTCACATCCTGAGGAAACTCAATGTACAAGTAGTATTCAAATATGAGAACACCATCAAAAAAAAAAAAAACTCATGAAGAACAGCCCTTTCAGTAATTCAGGCGTTGTTTACAAAATCACGTGTAAACGCTGTAACAAATTTTCCATAGGACAGTCTGGAAAAGATTTGGAAACTAGAATCTCACAACATAAATACAGTGTAAGGACAGCCCAATAGAGTAGTGGTTTATTTTTGTTGAGCAAGGAAGAGTGGCTGTGTGTGATAGAAATGATTGGAGAGAAATTGTGAATGAATAACTGATGACGCAGCCCTGAGGTGATATTCTCCTGCATTTGGTGTGATCAGCTGATCAGGTCAGGTGCAGGTAAGGATTGGATTTAGCAAGTCTGGGCTGTCTAGATATCGCTACTCCTCACTCTGCTGTAAGGTGGGAAAGGAGGTCCGGATGATTATGACGATGTGTATAAATTTATATATATATAGATAGATAGATAGATAGATAGATAGATTATCTAGATAGGTAGATAGAGAGATAGATATACACACACACACACACACACACACACACACACACACACAGGCTGCTTTCCCCAAGGAAAGGGAGGTAGTCCAGACAGGATGACACACTCCTAATTTTCTCATCCACTCAAACACATTCATTCGCATCTTAGCCCCAGAGGGGAAAAGAGACAGATCCTCACTGCACCACACTGCATGAGGATCAACTACGCAGTGCAATCAGTGACATCCACAGCAGGGCCCGACAGCAGAGCTGGTTTACCCCTGCCACATCATAATGTACCCATCCCCTTACCTACACGTGACCTGATCAACTGATCTGACAAAATGCGGGAGAATATCCCCTCAGGGCTGTGTCTTCATTTATTCATTTACAGTTTCTCTCCATGCATTTCTATCACGCACAGACACTTTTCCTTGCTCAACAGGCATCCCTTTCACATCCAACGCTCTCTTCACACTGTCCATCCATCCTATTCGTGGTCTTCCTCTAAGCTTTACACTCCTCACATCAAATCTAGTTATCTTTTTCAACAATCGCTCATTATTCTTTCTCTCCATATGCCCAAACCATTGCAACACCCTCTGCTCAACTCGATCAGCCATATATATATATATATATATATATATATATATATATATATATATATATATATATATATATATATATATATATATATATATATATATATATATAGATAGATATATATATATATATATATATATATATATATATATATATATAGATAGATATAGATATAGATATATATATATATATATATATATGAATACTTCCCCAGTATTCCCTGCTTGTCGTAAGAGGCGACTAAAAGGGACACTTTTATCTACATTCTTTTTGCTCTTTCTTTCCCTTCTACTTTGTCTGTCCAAACCCTCTGCATTTTACTTTCATTTAGTTAATTTCCTCTCTCCACTGTTTGGTTCCTGCGAGTCACTGGCATTGGCTCCAGGGTAAAATATTTTACTGCCTAAGAAATCTTGATGAACTCTGATGACGAAGCAATGGCCCTCAGTTCCGTGCAGCCCTTAAGTGGGCAGGGGGTGCTAAGAATCCCACGGTGTAAAAATAAGTTTATACATCCGAAAAGAACCTTAAGAATAGGAAACTGGAATGTTCGAACTCTCAATCAGGCTGGTAAAATGAAAGAACTTATTTCAGTGTTCAAGGAATACAAGATGGATATTTGTGCTCTTACAGAAACGAGGTTGCTTGGAGTTGATAAAATGAATTTGGAAGATGGTATTACTATGTTGGTTTCTGGTAGGAGTGATGGAAATCATTACCAAGGAGTAAGCTTACTGCTGAGTAGAGATGCTTGTAAGGCACTATGTGAGTTTGAACCAATTAATGAGCGCTTGGTTTATGCTCGCTTAAAATCTGACCATGGTAATATCAGTATGGTTGTAGGGTACGCTCCGACAAATGAGGCTGCTGATGAAATGAAGGATGACTTTTATGAGAAGCTGCAGGATGTAGTGAATAGAGTGGCAAGACATGATGTGTTAGTTTGCATTGGTGATTTTAATGCGATTGTTGGCAGTAGTAGGGATGGCTTTGAAGATTGTATGGGTAAGGAGGGTGTTGGTATAAGAAACGAAAATGGGGTTCGACTTGCAAGCTTTAGTTTGGCAAATGACCTTATAATTGGTGGACCTATCTTTGAACATAGAAAAATACATAAGACTACTTGGATTTCACCATGTGGTAAATATTGTAACCAGAACCACATTGCAATTAGCAGAAGACATAGGAGTTATTTGCAAGATGTTTGCGTAAGGAGGGGGGCAGATATAGGTAGTGATCATCAACTTTTTGTGTCAAAGATTAAAATAAAACTTAAGAGAAACGTTAATGGTAATTGTACAGGAGGTAATAATTATGATTTTGATGAGCTGAGAAGTGATGAGAGCACGAGGGAAAAGTTTCGGTGCGAATGTAGAAACAAGTTTCTAGTCCTGCAGACTTTGATGGAATCTGAAGACAATGATATTAATCAAATGTGGAGAGAGGTAAAAGAGGTTTTGCATGAGAGTGCTAAGGTTACTATTAAGAAAAAGGGAAAAGCGAGAAGGAAAAAGTGGATGTCAGATGAAACATGGAATGTAATTCAGAAAAGGAAAGAGGCTAAGTTAAGAAGTGAAGAACAACATGTTGATGGCCAGGTAGTTGAAGTACTTAGAGCAAAGTACTGGAGTTTACATTCTGAAGTAAAAGACTCGTTAGACGTGATAAGAGGAGACTATATGATGAAAAGGCGACAGAGACAGAAATTAAATTAAGTAAAAATGACGGTCAGAGCACAAGAGCAGCGTATCAGGCCATAAAGGAGTTAACTGGGACTGAAAAGAGAAGGAAGGAAATACCTGTACGAGATAGAAATGGTAATTTGATGACTAAAGATTTGGATATAAAAGGAAGATGGAAAGAGCACTTTGAATCTGTTTTAAATAGACCAATCCCAGCTGAAGAGGACATTTTGCCAGCCGAGAGAGATTTGCAGATAGAAACAGGGGATATAACTTTGGAAGAGGTAGCAAAATCTATAAAGGAGTTAAAGAATTTTAAGGCTCCAGGTGAGGATGGAATATTCCCTGAAATGCTTAAGGTGGAAAATGACGAGTTGATGAATGCGCTTTTGAAACTTTTTAATGTGGCTTGGGATAATGGTGGAATTCCAGAATAGTGGAAAAATGGAGTGATCATAAAAATACCAAAAAAGGGAGATTTAAGTGTGTGTGGCAATTGGAGGGGGATAACTTTGACACCTGTAGTTGCAAAAGTCTTTTCCAAAATCTTGTTGAACAGAATAGAGCCAGTAATTGATAAAATTTTAAGAGAAGAACAAGCGGGATTTAGAAAGGGTCGAGGTTGTAATGATCAGATTTTTATTGTAAGGCATCTAATGCAACAAGCTAATGAGATGAAAATGCCACTTAACATGTGTTTTGTGGATTTTGAAAAGGCGTTTGATAGTGTTTCACGTGGAGCTATGTTGAAAATTATGAGATTCTATGGTATACCAGAAAAGTTTGTAAATATTATTAGAAGCCTGCATGAAGGTACTTTTTGTAAGGTAATGGTGGGTGGTTCTTTGGGTGATCCATTTCAAGTTAGGTCAGGAGTGATTCAAGGAGGAGTTCTTTCGCCATTGTTGTTTGTTTTGGTTATGGATTATGTTATGAAAAAGGTTGTAAGGAGAACAGGTGCAGGAATTAACTGGAAAGAAAATAAGAAGCTGATGGATTTGGACTATGCTGATGATATTGTACTGATTTGCGGAAGTATTTACGAGATGCAGAGGGTGCTCGATTGTCTGATGGAGGAAGGAGAAAAAGTGGGATTGGTAATAAATTGTGGAAAGACTGAAATTATTAATATGAACGTGGAGAACCAAATCGATTGTGTAATTGGGAATAATTTGATGAAGAATGTAGAAAACTTTAAATATCTGGGAACGATTGTATCATCTAATGGATCATTAAACAATGAAATTGAGGAGAGGATTAGACAGGCTTGGCGAGCTGTTGGAATGTTGAAATCTGTTTGGAATAATAATAAGCTTTCGGTACATACTAAAGTGAAAATTTACAAGTCCATGGTTAGACCCATTTTAATTTACGGGCATGAGTCATGATACAGTACAATTGCAACAGATCAGAAAGTATTAGGATTTGAGAATAAAATACTGAGAAGGATTCTTGGGGTAAAGTGGCAAGACAGAGTTACAAATGAAAGAGTAAGGGATATTACGAGAGTGGAACCAGTTAATGAATATGTGAGACTGTCTCGCTGGAAGTGGCTGGGGCACATATACAGAAAAGAAGGTTGTTTAATACAGGATGTGCCAGAGTGGATTGCTAGAGGAAGAAGAGGTAGAGGTAGGCCGAGGGAAACCTGGTTGAGGACAATGAAAAAAGAAGCAGGAGAGGAGTGTTGGTGGGACCTGAAGGAGATGGCAAGAGACAAATATTGGTGGAGAGAGTTCATTGAGACCCTATGCATCCCGTGGGGGGCCACAGGAAATGATTGATATATATATATATATATATATATATATATATATATATATATATATATATATATATATATATATATATATATATATATATATATATATACGTGTATATATATATATATATATATATATATATATATATATATACATATATATATATATATACATATATATATATATATATATATATATATATATATATATATATATATATATATATATATATATATATGGAGTCTCTGTGGTACAGTGGTAAAGTGTGTGTATATACGTGTATATATATATATATATATATATATATATATATATATATATATATATATATATATATGGAGTCTCTGTGGTACAGTGGTAAAGTGTGCGTTTTTGTACACTGAAGAACGAGGGTTCGCGCCCCGCCCGGGAAATAAACTTTGGGAGTGTTCTTCAGGCCACGTACTGCATTGGGAGACACAAGGGGTGCTCTGGTTGAACTAGTGTCGCATACTATAAAGTATGCTCGCATCCAGTTGGCTTGCATGGGCTGATTACGCTTGGTTCACAGACTACACACACATATCCAAAGCTGCTCTAAGTACTTCTCACCATACATACAATCTCTACTAGATAGCGTAAGTCACTTGTTAGAGATACATTGGCTGTATCATCCCCACTTCGGTCGGGATTGGCCGGTCCTGCAGTGGACACACAAACGGCTGATGAGATGAGATGATCTATCTATCTATATACTTAGGCTGCTTCCCCCAAGGAAAGGGAGGTAGCCGAGACAGGACGACGCACTCCCCATATACTCATCCATTCAAACATATTCATTTGCATCTTAGCCCCAGAGGGGATAAGGGACAGATCCTCACCGCACCACACTGCACAAGGGTCAAGTGTGCAGTGCAATCAGTGACATCCACATCATGGCCAGACGGCGAGCTGGTTTACCCCTGCCACATCACAATAGACCAATCCTCTTACCTGCACCTGACCTGACTAGCTGATCAGACCAAATGCGGGAGAATATCCCGTCAGGGCTGCGTCATCATTTATTTATTCACAATTTCTCTCCATTTATTTCTGTCACGCACAGCCATCTTCCTTGCTCAACAGACATCCCTCTCGCATCCAGCGCTCTCTTCACACTGTCCATCCATCCTATTCGTTGTCTCCCTCTCAGCCTTACACCTCTCACATCCGATCTAATTATCTTTTTCACCAATCACTCATTATCCATTCTCTCCATATGCCCAAACCATCACAACACCCTCTGGTCAACTCAATCAGCCATCTCCCGAACATCTCCAGTTCTCCTTCGCACTTCATCATTTCGCACTCGATCCATACGCGTCACTCCACACATACTTTTCAGACACCTCATCTCCATTACATTCAAACTTTTCCTCTCTGCTACACCCATATTCCATGTTTCAGCCCCATATAATGCAGTCGGTACCACAGCACCCTTATACAGCCTTCTCTTTATATCCATTCTAAGCGAACGACATCAAAACACCTTTTACATTCCTCCTAGCACCTTTCCTACTTCATTCATTCTTAACTTCACTTCTACATCCATTCTTCCAACACTGCAACATGTGACCCTAAATATTCAAAACACTCTACCTCCTCAAGCAACTCAACATTCAAAACTATATTCATCCCCCTACCATCTACCAACCTCGTACACTTCATCACTTTACTTTTATTCTCATTTATATATATATATATATATATATATATATATATATATATATATGTATATACGTGTGTATATATATATATATATATATATATATATATATATATATATATATATATATATATATATATATATATATATATATATATATATATATATATTTATATGGCTGATCGAGGTGAACCCTATTCCTCCTATCCCCAGACATCACCTGTTCCCCAAACCTCGCCCCCACATCCTGGAGAGTGGTCGAAATACTTGGATCTGATCACCTCCCAATCATCATCACTCCCAAAACCAGAATCACCCCAGCAGGCCACAGACACACATACACTAATTGTAAGAGAGTCAACTTGTATGCCTTCACAATTGAAACAGAACATTTCGAAACATTAAACAGTATATGCATCACAAACATCAGCATCACCGTGCACACTTTCAATACAATTATACAAAACGCAGACAAGAGAGACATCCTTAGAGGCAACAGAAAGAGACAGAACCCCAACTTCACACCTGAGATTAATACCTTATCAGACAGCGGAACACACTACAACACTCCCCAACACTCCATACACAAGACACCGTACAACAAATATAAGAACTCAACATTCAAATAAACAATATAATATCAGAACAGCAAATACTAAACTGGAAAAATTATCTCCAGACACTTGACCACAAAACAAGCATCAGCAAGCTCTAAACACTAAACAGCATCAAACTTTCCAGCAGCAACACTACACAATCACACGCTGCCATCACAACAACAGACACCATACCTTCAAACAAACAACAAGCAAACTCTCTTGTCAATCACTTTTCACATGTCAGCCATCTAAACCCCCATAGCAATGACCGACGTATCATCCGACGCAAGAGATAGTTCCCCACAGACCCAGACTACGCACCTTTCACTTACATCCAGACTAAGTACATCATCAGCAACCTTAAGCAACATTCACCTGAAACACCTTGGACCACAAGGCATACAAGCACTCACCAACACAATACCAGACATCTGAAAGCATGGCATTATCATCACTATCCCTAAACCCAACAAAGACCCCACGTTACCTTCCTCACACACCCCCATGACACACCTCTGCACCCCCTCTAAAGTCACCGAACGACTTGTACTACAACTAGTTACACCTCACATCCCCTAGCCCCATCACAACATGGCTTTAGGCCGCTGCACTCCACAAACACCCTTCTTAAAGACCGTACACAGAGAGTTTTTGATGGCACGGATTCAGCAAGGCCACAACACAGAACACTCCTAGTCACACAAGACATTAGCAAAGCTTTTCATGCCATCCCCCACCACAACCTCACAAACAAAATATTCAACACAAAAACATGCACCATAACACAAAAAGATGGCTGGCAAACTACTTAACAGGCAGATGTGCACATGTAACATTTGTCGGTCAGTCTTCGAACATCAGATCTTCACAAATGACGTCCCCCAAGGATCTGTTTTGTCCCCTACACTCTTTAACCTACACATGCACGACATACCCACACCCCACACACTACAGATACAAATAGCTTCCTATGCATATGACATAACACTCACATGTACACACCAAAACACAAACACAGCTGCACACATCCTCCAACCTTACCTCAACACACTACACGAATGGTTCACCACAAAGAGGCTCAAAATAGCCCCAGCCAAATCTACAGTGACCTTTCTCACAAACTGGACAGCAGAACACAGTCACATTCCACACCTCACCATAAACAACACTCTCCTAACACACACACACACACACACACACACACACACACACACACACACACACACACACACACACACACACACACAAAATCCTTGGTATAACATACAATACATCAATTTCATTTAAACAACACATCACAAACATCAAAAATAAAATAACACCAAGACTGAATGCCCTGAGGTCACTTGCCCACACATTTGGGCACAACAAAGAAACCACCACCACAATATACAAACAATATATATGTTCAATGATGAATTATGCAAGCCCTGCTTGGGCTCCTAACCTCACTAAAACACACAACACTCTACAGACCATACAGAACAAGGTCCTAAAAATAATCACGTGCAGCACAGCTACTACACCCACAGACCACCTACATCGAGAAACCAAAGTCCTCAAAGTCAAGAATCACTTAGACATGAGAGGCACCTAAATTCTTGCTGCAGCCTCCACAAATCCACAACATCCACTACACTACATTGCAACACACCCACACACACCAAGGAACATCAAAACAACACCCAGCACATGATAAACACCCAGCACATGATATCATACACAAATACTGTCATCTCTCCTCCTTCACCTGCCTCAGACGAGCTTCCAGAAGCATATCCATACTCAAATCACTTGCTGCTCCATTCAGTCACTTAAAGACATCACACAGCTGCATGCATATAATCCCGATATCCACCTCTCCTAATCCTGTCTCCCTCGTGAGGACAAGTTCCACCTGGCCAATGTGGGCATCATCCAACCCTCTTAAGTTACCAGAAGAGGCTGGATGACTCCGTTGCTGATGCATGACCAGAATGCAACACAGCACCCCATACTATTAAACACATTATGGAAGACTGCATTGCACGCAGTCACCTACGCCAACAACACAACATACACTCCTTGAGAGCTCTGTGGGAAAGCCCGATCTCAGTCATGGTCTTCCTTAGGAATTCGGGGCTGTTCGGCCAGACTGCCTAGGAAACAACTACTTTAAGTGGATCTATACACTCATCTGTTTGTGTATGTTAGTTTAAGCTTTTAATATTACCAAATATTTTAGGTTCTGTTTTACTATTCGGTGAAGACTCTGATTGTATTTCCTCTATGAATTCATTATCAAAGTCTGTTCCATTCATTTGTGGGAGTAAACTTATTTTCTCTGTTCTCATGCAGCTTAAGCCCAGTAACATATGAGCTTTAATTGCTAAGTTTTCAACGATATAAAAAAAATGCAGAGATTGGTCTTGTTGTTTTTGAGAAGCTGATGTTTAACCATATCATACCTTTTACTGCAATTGTTTACAGTCTACCATGTATAAATCTAAGTCAGATTCTTCCAGAAAAGTTACTTTCTTCTTATTTCTAAAAATTTTATCTATTTCCTCTTGTGTTATTAACTTCACTGGAATGCTTGTGTATAAAAATAAGGAAACGTTTTGATCCTCACATACAGCTGGTATCAAGATACACTCATTTCCCAACATGCCTCCTATGAGAATTTTAGACTTGCTTTTCTTTACGTTTGTTCGTTTGTTGTCGTGACTTGGCCTTCCCCCGATTTGCAAATGGAAACTATTTTCTCTACGGTCTTGCAGTTATTGATCCAATGCCCTTAGCACCGGTGATGCCTACAGTAGGGATCAAATCCTTGTGTCTTTTGTTTGTCTTCTTTTGTTTTGGTAAAGCATTCATTCTTTGTGTGTCCTGGTTTTGCACAATAATAACATAGAATGGGCCTATCTCCTGACTGTGATCTGCGAGATGACTTCCCATATTTAGTAGTGTCTGTGGCGCGAGATCTGCTCGGAATGTGTGGAAATTTATGAGACTGCCTGTGGCCTAATTGTTGTCTTGACGCCTTTGGTTGTTTGCTCTGTCTGCTTTCGGGTCACGACCGAGTTTGTTCTCTGTTTGAGGTAGTTGTAGCTGTTTTCACAGCTGATACTGTCTCAGGCACTCTCATTCTACTAGAAAGTGATTGTGTTTCGATCACCCCTGCTTTGCTACACTGCATCTCTACCTTGTTCATTAAGTCTAGTAAGCACATACCTGAGGTGTACGCGATCGTCTTGGCGATCTTGAGGGTCCTATCAGGTAATTTACACAAGGCAGCTACATAACCAGTGATGTCTATGACAAGGTCTGGGGACATCTTTCCATCTCCTGCTACCCAGTTTGAGTTTTCTGAGGTAGTTAATAATGTTCTTTTGATGGTGGAGACATCAGCAGTTATTTTGCAGAGCACATGATTTGTAGTGTGCTCCCTTACAAGGTCTACAATCTTATGTAATTCTGGGATTATACCTGGCAAAAAGTTCATACCTCCAGAAAATTTCTTCAAAAATTCGGTTTTAAACTCATCATGTGTCAGCTCTGAGAAGCTTATCAGACTTGAGCAAGTCCCCTGCCGGGCACCTTTCCTGATTAATCCAAGAGGAAAAAATAGCAATTTTCTCTTGTTCATCTGTTATGCGCCTTTTTACGAAGATCTGTTCGCACTGATTGATCAATGAAATAACATCAAAACGATCTTTTTCTGTGTCAGAGAATTTTGGGGCAGTTTTATCCTCATGATAAACGTAAACATGAGTTGGGGATGTTTGATCTGTGGTATTGGTTGCGTTATTCATTTTCACTGGTTGCTTTGTTAATGTAACTTGGACTTGTTTATCGCTGTGTGAGGGACTAGTGGAATAGGTTTTTCCAGAATGCTGAACTCTGTTAAGTACATTTTCATAAGTATGCAAGTCAGAGACAAAGTCCTCACTCGCTACAGCAGAGGGGGTTTGCCAATCATCATCATTATCATCTAGAATTGAGGTATTTGTTTCTTTGTCTTTAGTTTGCAGTGAATTTTATAGGGTGGGTGTGTTGCCCTGGTGCTCTCCTAACTGTGTATCTGCAGTGGGCACTAACTGTGTATCATCTGTTACTAACACAGGTGGATGTGAAAATATTCCTGGCATATCACTCATTAAAAAAGAAAGCATGTTGCTGAGGTATGGTGTTATGAAATACGTCTTTTGTTTATGTCCTAACTAAATAGATGAGTAAATGAGTTCTAATGAATGATAGATAGTGAGTGTATAAGTGTATATATAAAAATAAGTAAAGGAGGTGATTGTACCTAATTTAAAGCACTGAGAAGAAATGAGTAAGTATAATTACACCCACTTGATACAGAGGCGTGTTGACATCAGATGTCGATCTCGAAAGATAAAGTCAGAGTTGATGGAAAATCTCCCTTTCGATAATGAACGATATTACTCTGGAAATTCCATGGCCTGGTGATTTCAGTGTTGATTGTAGTGGTTAACAGCTGTAGTCATAGGTGAACCTCACCATAGAACGTCGAATATCCACTCAATACTGTTGGAAATGAATGAGTATGAGTAGGGGCTATGTGAATTATGTGAATAAGAATGAGTAACGAGCAGTGGGTGAGAAGTGCCTGGTGTCAGCCACACTTTGATTGACGTGGCGTCGTCTCAGCAAACACGCTTGGTGACGTCGTCTCAGCAGATACAAATGGTGACGTCGGCTTCCCACACTGATAGCTGTGGTGAGCAAATGAGTAGTGATGAGTAACCTGAGTGAGGAAAGGTAAGTAAGATGCGTTATAAATGTGGCACTGGTATTTGTCGTGTCGTCTTGACCTCTGTGCACCTGCGTCAGCGGTGGAGGTAGGGGGGCGATAGGAGAGAGCATTGGGGATATAGTGCTTGTTCCTTTGTTCTTGCTTTTCATCACTTAGTGATTGCCAAGGTAAAGCAGCAAAGAAAACGGTTGAGGAGACGAGGGGGAAGACAGTAGGAAACAGCACCTGTGAGAAGAGTGGAGAATTTGCAAGATAGTGAGAAAATGGCAGAGTATAAGAGCATAATGGAAGAAAAATTGGGAAGGTATGAGCTAGAGCAGATGAAAGGGGTGGAAGACGTATATATTTACGGAAGAGATAGGTGCAGCGTATGAGGTGGTTTGTGGAGTGAGGAGGAGATGCAAGGGTGTGCAAGGGACAGCATGGTGGAATGATGAGGTGAAACGAGCTGTGGAACAAAAGAAGAAGGCATATAGTGAATGGTTAGCGAGTAAAGGTAGGGGAGAAGATGAGAGAGAGAAGAGAGAGGTATGTGTGAGCAGGAGAAGGGAGGTGAAGAGACTGGTAAAGGAGAGTAAGAAGAAAGTGGATGAAGAGTTTGGGAGGAATCTGAGTGTGAATTGGAGGGAGAGTAAGAAATTGTTTTGGAAGGAGGTAAAGAAAGTAAGGCAGTGTGAAATGGGAAATAGCAGGGAAGTGAAAGATAGGAATAATAAGTTGTTGGTGGAGAAGAGAGAGAAATTGAGGAGATGGAAGGAGCACTTTGACGATTTGTTGAATGTAGGGAGTGACAGCAGTGCGAGTACAAGTAGCTGGGGAATGGCTGGGAGAAGAAGAGATGAGAGGAGGGAGGAAGAGATCAGTAGGGCGGAAATAGGGGAAGCAATGAAGAAGATCAAGTTGGGAAAGGCCCCAGGAGTTGATGGAGTGTGTGGTGAAATGCTTAGGTATGGGGGTGAGATTGTTGTGGAGTGCATCTGGAAGTTGTGTAGATTGGCTTGGGAAGAGGGAAGGGTTCCAGAGGACTGGAAATCAGGTATAATTGTTCCTTTATAGAAAGGAAAAGGGGAGAGGGAAGTATGTGTTAACCATAGGGATATTTGCCTACTTAGTGTGACTGGTAAAATATATGGTAGAATACTCATTGATAGGGTTAGGCATATGACAGAGGAGCTAGTTGGAGAAGAACAAGGGGGATTTAGGAAGGGAAAAGGGTGTGTAGATCAGATATTTGTTCTAAGATGTTTAGTGGAGAAGTATCTAGAGAAGGGAAAGAAAGTGTATGCTGCCTTCATGGACTTGGAGAAAGCTTATGACAGAACAGATAGGCAAGGTATGTCGAAGGTATTAAGAATATATGGAGTGGAGGGGAAATTGTTGAGTGCTGTGAAGAGTATGTACGAAGGAGCTAGGGCTACGGTGCGAGTGGATGGTGAGCTGAGTGAGTTCTTTGATCTCAGTGTTGGACTGAAACAGGGTTGTGTGATGTCTCCATGGCTGTTTAATATATACATGGATGGAGTTGTAAAGGAGATGCAAGGTAGGGCAGTGGATGTGGGGGTGGCTCTAATGAATGAGGGTGAGATTTGGAAGATTCCAGTGTTCCTGTTTGCTGATGATACAGTATTGTTGAGTGAAGATGAATGGGAGTTGCAAGGTTTGGCGAATGAATTTGGGACAGTGTGTAGGAGGAGGAATCTGAAAGTTAATGTAAACAAAAGTACAGTTATGGTGTTTGAGAGGAATGAAGTCACAGAGTGTGCAGTGAGGTTGGATGGTGATATATATGGAGAATGTGAGTGCATTCAAGTACTTACGTAGTGTGATGAGTAAGGATGGAACTTTGGGGGATGAAGTGCGTGAAAGGGTACAGTATAGGGAAGGAAGTTTTGTTGGTTCACTGAAAGCAGTGATGAGAAATAGGGAGGTGAGTATGGAAGTTAAGAAGTCACTGTATGATAGTATTGTGATCCTTACCCTGACGTATGGAAGCGAGGCGTGGACCTTGCAAGAAGGGAAGAAGTCAAGAGTGACAGCAGTGGAAATGAGTTACTTTAGAGGAGCATGTGGAGTGACATGGAGGGACAGGTTGACGAATGAAGAAGGAAAGGAACTGGATGTGGATGTGGTTGAGAAGATTAGGAGAAATACACTGAGGTGGTTTGGACATGTAGAGAGAATGGAGAATGAAAGACTGACTAAGAGGGTGTATGCAGAAAAGATGGAGGGAGGGAGAGGGAGGGGTAGACCGAGGATGAGGTGGAGGTATGGAGTTGAGAGGTATATGAGGGAGGAGGGTGTGAGCTGGGGAGAGGGAAGTCAAATGGTGGGTGACAGAGTGACTTGGAGGCGTTTTGTCTGCGGCCACCCTTTGCGGGATTAGGGCGTTGGGCTATAGATAGATAGAGATAGATAGTTTTTTATTCTTCTTGCTGATACTTGAAGTTGCGTGAAGAAGATTATAGAGTTGTCTTGTAGACTTGTTATTTGTAGTTAATCGTAGAGCTTGTTGATCCTCACTTGTAACTCGTCGTTCCTACTATATGCTCGATTGTGTTTCATTGATTGTAGAAATGACGGTTCGTAGGCGTAGAGCCAGTCGTTACTGCCACCATTTATTTGCTGCGATGTAATATTGAAAGCTTAAACAAACATACACAAACAGATGAGTGTATAGATCCACTCACACCATCACCCCCCAACCTCCAGGACTAGAAACCCAGGTAATTGTACTGTCTTATCAATTTTTCCCACCCATCTCACCAATGATTTAGTTATATCGCCTAACTCCTATATGAAAGTTACCATAATGAGCAAATTACAGAATAATACTGTTCTTATCTTAGAAGAATTATGTAATGTAAGAGGATTGTCAGTAGAAAACGCATTATGTCAGATGAACGATGATGGGCAGACTCAGATATTCCTAAATAATCACATGCATGGGGAAGTACAGTTGAGAAAGGGGACCTGTATAGTTAATATTGAAAAATGTCCAGACCCCGTGATGGAAATAGTTTTAGCTGGAGTGACAAGTGAGATAAAATCTTTGTATAGAAAAAACATAAAAGAGAATTTAATTCACTCAGGTGAATTTGATGAAGAAAATGATTTGTTAACCCTGTTGGAAACACACAGGGACACCGTAGCATTACCCAGAGAACAATTAGGGTGTACTAACCTGATTAATCACAAGATTAACGTGCACCCAGATACACCACCAATTTTCGTACCTGCCTATCGAATCCCACAATCTCAGCGTACAATTGCAAATCAGTATGTCGATGAAATGTTATAACTTGGAATTATTGAGCCATCAGTCTCCCCGTGGAATGTCCCATTATTCTTCGTGCCCAAACGAAATGGAGAAATGCGTGCGGTAGTAGATTACCGTAAACTAAACAATCACCGGACCGATTTCGCATGCCATTGCTAAGTGACATTCTACAGAATATTGGACCAGAAAATAATGTATTTTCCACGATCGATTTGCTCAGTGGATACTATCAAATACCAGCACATCAGGAGTCACGTAAATATACTGCCTTTTCCACTAATACAGAGCATTATCAGTACAGGAGAATGCCCACGGGACTGGACACAGCTCCGGGCACATTCCAGCGTCTTATGAATTACGTATTGTCAGGAATTTTAGGACAAGGAATATTTGTTTATCTTGATGATATTACCATCGCAAAGAAAGATAACACAGAACATCTCCAGAAATTAGACCTACTGTTACAAAAGCTTGGTGATGTTGGTTTAAAAATTACGCTTTCTAAATGCAAATTTTGCTTTAAGGAAATATAATTTTTAGGCCACAGATTAAGTGCTAAAGGTCACACCACCGATGACATAATACTGTACAGGCAGTGAGAGACTTCCCTGGACCCACTACGACTGATGAAGTTAGACAATTTTTAGGTGTAGCAGGGTACTATAGGTCATTCATACAACAATTCTCTCATATAGCCTTTCCTCTATTCCAACTACTCAAAAAAGATGCTGTATTCCAATGAGGAGAAGAACAAAAACAAGCATTTAACAGATTAAAAAATAAACTTACAAATGCACCATGTTTAGCATATCCGGATTTCACAAAACCATTTATTATTTGTACGGATGCGTCAGTTAAAGGATTAGGGGCTGTACTGATCCAAGAAGATAAAAGAGGACAGAATCAACCAATTGCATTTGCCAGCAGACAAACAAGAGGTGCAGAGAAAAATTATTGCACTACAGACTTAGAGGCACTTGCAGTGGTTTTTGTATTACAAAAGTTTCGAGATTTGGTTTATGGTTACTAAAATGCGTGGCTTGAAGAACAGTGCCCCTGAAGAATACCATAGTACCCCCGACGACAGGGCAAGCCAAACACAGCTTAGTATGCCCGAAGATGCGCCGACACCCCCACACGGACCCCACGGGGTAGCTGCCACCAGTCACCACCACTCCCGGCAACAGCGACATATGTCAGCCCAGGCCGTGCGCCCCTGTGTCATGCAGCCACCACGCCGCCGCCACCGTAGGAGAAGGACAGTACCTTTGCGGAGTGGAATTGTTGAGCCAGCTAGGGGTGGATTTAGGAAAAACACTCCAGACGGCGCCCCTCTGGTAGAGACGATCTATGGTCGCTCCCAAAGTGTTCCAGGAGAGACGATCTATGGTCGCTCCCCAAGTGTTCCAGTAGAGACGATCTATGGTCACACCCAAAGTGTTCCAGTAGAGACGATCTATGGTCGCTCCCAAAGTGTTCCGGTAGAGACGATCTACGGTCGCTCCCAAAGTGTTCCGGTTGAGACGATCTATGGTTGCTCTGAAAGTGCTCCGGTAGAGACGATCTATGGTCGCTCCCATCCTCGTGAGACGATCTATGATCGCTCTGAAAGTGCTCCGGTAGAGACGATCTATGGTCGCTCCCATCCTCGTGAGACGATCTATGGTCGCTCCCATCCTCGTGAGACGATCTATGATCGCTCCGAAAGTGCTCCGGTAGAGACGATCTATGGTCACTCCCATCCTCGTGAGACGATCTATGGTCGCTCCCATCCTCGTGAGACGATCTATGGTCGCTCCGAAAGTGCTCTGTTAGAGACGATCTATGGCCGCTCCCATCCTCGTGAGACGATCTATGGTCACTCCCAGAGTGTTCCGGTAGAGACGATCTATGGTCGCTCCCATCCTCGTGAGACGATCTATGGTCGCTCCCAAAGTGCTCCGGTAGAGACGATCTATGGTCGCTCCCATCCTCGTGAAACGATCTATGGTCGCTCCCAAAGTGCTCCGGTAGAGACGATCTATGGTCGCTCCCATCCTCGTGAGACGATCTATGGTCGCTCCGAGAGTGTCTTCGTAGAGACGACCTATTGTCGCTCCCTTCCTCGTGAGACGATCTTCTGTTGCTCCGAGGGTGTGCAGAGAGAGGTGAGTGGAGAGACGTCCCCATGGCAGGAGACTAGAGCCCAGGCTTCCTGTCCCAGAGTGACCCAGACAGGCCTCACAGCCTCCCCTGGTCTCTGTTCCCTAAGCCTGGCTCTAGAGTAGACGCACCTGACGGACCCCAGTGGAAGTCGCTGCCGCAGCCCTCCCCTGTCGGCGCCCCTAGACACTGGAGACTGCAGCCCACAGTCTCTCTCGGTTCTCCCCAGGACACCCGGGCGTGATCTCTCTACGCCCCCACGACGCCGGGACTTATCACAGAGGTTCCTGGAGCTATTCGGCCCCAGTCCCGAGGGCCACACGCCTGAGCCAAGCCCGGAAGCCACGGGAAGCCCAGGACGCGAGAGGACGCCCTTACGAGTTATCCCGTGCCCTCTCGGCACGCCTCGCATTGGCGGTGCCCCTAGCCCGGCAGGATCGCCGACGACATGTTCCTGCCTATCCCCCTGATGAATACGTGTGATATTGTAGCACGAGTGATTTAGGTTAAGTGTGATTTCCCCTAATGTAAGTATTGTGCAGTGATTTCATATAGTGAATATCGGGGTGAATAAGATCACAGTGAGAAGTTAAAGGACGAGAGTGTGGAACAAGATCTGATTGACTATACGTGTGAGTGACATCCCTGTTATACAATTAATAAGCCTGTGCCGCCGGGAGATTCCCCTATAAAGACATACCCCCATTACTGTGAAGGAATATTGTGAAAGGAAGTATTAATGGTATTCTCTCCCTCCCCCACGCTACCCATAAATCTTGTTTACCACCCTCTCTCACTCCCATATCTCAAGTAAGTGTAAATCAAGAATAAAATCAATTACCAAAGTCCCTTGGCTAGTGGAAACCATATAAACTTCACGGCTAATATCTGCCGCCCTCCAGTATTACCATAACTTTCCCCTAGCCGTCACAAGTCACTCCCCGCACCTCCCCTATCTCCTCCTAGTGAGACTCGACCCCCCTCCCGCGCCCCCGCGCGCACCTACACTTACTGCACTCCTGATACACTAGGATTGTTTGTTTTGTCATTACTATCAGAGAAGCAAGTATCCTGCGAGATACACATATCCTAGATAAGGTTTTATATTGCTATTTATTGTGCTGTAATATCTGCTGATTTGTCCTGTGTCTGACTGTGGTAATATACGTGTAAAGGTTGTTGCCTAGAGTTTTTGTGTCCTGTCTCTCTTTATTGCACTAAGCTCGGGTCTCGAAAGAGGACCCCGCTCCACGTTAGGTGAAATAGGAACGAGAAGTCGAGCCTAATTTCACCTAGCATTACAGTTACGAAATACACTTACTCACTGACCATAAACCGCTATTGGGTATGTTTAAAGAAAAACTCCTCTCTGAAAGGAGAGCAAGATGGAAATGTACAATCGAAAACTACAATGTCCATATTCATTATATACAAGGCAAAATGAATCTAGTAGCCGATGCATTATCTAGGAACCCAAAGACAATTCATGTCGCGGCATTAGATCTCAAAGGAGACATTCCAAACCACGATGGAATCACGAAAGCACAAAGACTTGATCCAATATGGTATAAAGTTAGCCTATATACAAGTTAGAAAGTGGAGATGACATACAATTACCCAAACTACATGTACCACTAGAACAATTCACAATAATCAATAATGCCTTACACAGGATCAACCCAGGACAACTAAAACGATGAAGTAATATAATATATATATATATATATATATATATATATATATATATATATATATATATATATATATATATATGTGTGTGTGTGTGTGTGTGTGTGTGTGTAATATATAATAGATCTGTCGCACTGAATTTGTGTAACCGGTAGTTTCATGAAATCCTTAGTCATTTCGTGAGAACTGGAATCAGTGTGAATTGGGCTGGATTTCTGTTGGCTTTGTTAAGTTGGGCTGCAGTTAGGTTAGGCTGAGAAAATCTAGGTTTAGCTTTCTAGGTTAGTTAGGATAGGTTATGTTAATTTAAATGAACACTAAGTAATGTTAAGCATTAAACTAACCTAACCTAACTAACCTAGCTTAACCCATTTGGTCCGAAAGTTCCTGTGTGAGAGACTGTATTGGAATGTACGTAGGGTACTTTCCTCTGCCTATCGGCTCATCGTCATGAAGCTCATATGTCCCTACCCCCGGGTTTTCTTCTTTATTAACTTTTGAAAACGCCCAGTTCCGTCCTATCTGAGCATACTGAGCGCAAATGTGTTAACGAAAGCTTATCTGATAAAGTACCAATATGCTGGGAATCGAACCAGGGACTCTCAGGTGAGAGCCAGGCAGCATACCACTACACCACGACCAGGTAAAAGTCCCGAGTGCCAGGGGGTTAACTTATCCTCTTGATGCCCACAGTGGGGGCATAGGGACGTTGGTTACAAGATTGTGACAACGTGAGTCAACTTTTACCTGGTCGTGGTGTAGTGGTATGCTGCCTGGCTCTCACGTATTGGTAATTTATCAGATGATTTTTCCTGTGTACAGTACAGGTTTCTCTCTTCATTCTGACTTGCCCTAAGTGCTTGGGATAGATTAAAAGCATCTACTTGCCCGAGTGCCAGGGGGTTAACTTATCCTCTTGATGCCCACAGTGGGGGCGGAGGGACGTTGGTTACAAGATTGTGACAACGTGAGTTAACTTTTACCTGGTCGTGGTGTAGTGGTATGATGCCTGGCTCTCACCTGAGAGTCCCTTGTTCGATTCCCAGCATATTGGTAATCTATCAGATGATTTTTCCTGTGTCCAGTACAGGTTTATCTCTTCAACGAAAGCTTAGTTTAACCTAGATCATCAAAGCGTAACCTAACCGGAGCCTAAATTCATCTGGCCCAAATTAATGCATCCAACCTCAATCTCATTTCACGAACGGAATAGGGGTTTCATGAAATCACTGGTTACACAAATTTTATCTATCTATTGCTAGACGCCATAATCCCGTAAGGGGTGGCCACAAAAAAATCGCCTTCACGTCGCCCTGTCTCCCTCTATTTCACTGCCCTGCTTCCAGCTCACACCCCCTCTCTCATGTACCTCTCCATTCCGTCCCTCCATCTCATCTTTGGCTTCCCCCTTCCCACCCCCCTTCCACTTCACTCTCATACACTCCTCGTCAGTCTCTCGTTCTCCATCCTCTCCACGTGGCCAAACAACCTCAATGTGTTTCTTCTAACGCATCCTATCACATCCACATCTACACCACAACACTCCTTCACTTGTCAGTCTGTCTCTGCATGTGACTCCACATACTCCCTTCAAATAACTCATTTCCACTGCCTCCACTCTTGACTTGTGTCCCTCCAACAAGGTCCAAGTTTCAATCCCATACGTTAGCATTGGTACCACAATACTGTCATGCAGTAACTTTTTTTTATTTCCATGCTTACTTCCCTGCTTCTTCTCACTGTTTTCTAGGAACCAGCCACAATTCTTCCTTGTTGTACCCTTTCAAGCACTTCACCCTCTAAACTACTGTCCTTACTCATCACACTACCCAAGTACTTCAACGCACTCATATTTTCATTTCCTCCTCATCGAACCTCACTGTACAATTAGTGACTTTATTTCTCTCGAAGACCATAACTTTGGTCTTCCCTAAATTCACCTTTAAATGACGATTTTTATAAACTCTCCCAAACTCATTCTCCAAGCCTTGCAGCTGCAGTTCGTCTTCACTTAACACACAGTAGGCTATCATCTGCAAACAACAGTACAGGTAGTTTCCACACACTGCTCTCTCTCATTAGGGCCACTCCAACATCCATTGCCCTACCTTGCATCTCTTTTAATACTCCATCCATATACAGATTAACCAGCCATGGAAACATGACACATCCCTGTTTCAATCCAACTTTCAAATAAAAAAATTCACTCAGTTCACTGTCCACACACTGCAGCCTTAGCACCATCATACATACTCTTCATAGCATGCAGCAACTTCCCATATACTCCATATAGTCTTAATACATTCCACAGTCTTTGTCTATGCACCCTGTCCTATGCTTTCTCCAAATCCATGAAGGCCGAATACAACTTCTTTCCCCTCTCTAGAAACTTTTCAGCTAAAGATCTAAGAATGAATATCTGATCAACACAACCTCTTCCCTTCCTAAAACCTCCCTGTTCTTCTCGAACTTATTCCTCTGCTATTTCCCAAACTCTGTCAATACATATCCTACCATATGCTTTTCGAATTACACTAAGAAGACAAAAGCCCCTATAATTACCACACTTCTTTTTTCCCCTTTTCCTTTGTACCCGGGAATAATTATACCTGACTTCCAATCCAGTGTGACTTCAGGCTAATCTGCACATCTTCCACATCCATTCTACTATTGTCTCTCCCCCATGCATCAGCATTTCACCACTCACGCCATCAGTTCCTGGGGCTTTCCCGATTTTGACTTTCTTCATTGGTTCCACAACTTCTGTCTTACTGATTTTTTCCACTCTTCTACATCCCTCATTCTCCCAGCCATTCCCCTGCCATTTGTACTCACATTACTTTATTTCTCTACGTTCATCAATTCCTTAACCCGTCGCGTCCCATCAACGTATTGGTACATAAGGACTTTTTTTCACACAGACACCCGTCGATGTACCAGCATGTTCTGCAATTGCAATGTCCGTCATTTGCACATTTTTCAAGTTTCTCGTGTGATTTTGGTATGCATACATTGGAGACTTTCCTCGGCAGGGACACTTCCTGACCCCACATGACCCCCGTGCTCCATTGTGTAGGTCAGTCACCTGTTAGCAGTGACCCAGTAAAGACATGGCGCACCGCGGTCTCTCCGACAATGAAATTTAAGCCGCCCTTGAAGCCCTCACAGGTGACAGCAATTCCCCAGTCGATGATGATGTGGAGGACAAGGATTACATGACACTGAAGGAATAATCGAGCAGCAGTGATGAGGAGGTACCATCACCAAGGAAGGTGCAGTATGTAACATACCACAGGGCTAGGGAAGGCCTGCATGGACCCCAACCATGTGCACATATCTCTCTCAAGCCTATGGATGAAGGGTTTGATGAGGACAAGGATGAAGACGAGGACAGAGCAGTAGGTTGTGTTGTTCCCTAGTGGTTTGAGGGGGAAAGGATTTCGCCACAGGGAGCTGAAGGGGTGGTGAAAATAAAGATAAGGTATGGAACTATTCCTTTGTCTGGGGAAGGTGCGTGTGGTGAGGCAGGCATGATTGAAAGGGAAAATGGTGGTGATGGTGGGGAGTGAGCTCCCGGGTGAGCACATGGTGCACCTGGGGAGCTTGCAGGTGTGGAGCAGCTGCTCCCCAGCACCTCTTTCACCCTGCAAGCTTCCCGCGTTTCATCCGCACAGCCTCATGATGTGAGGAAAAGAAGGAAAGGGAAAGGAAAGAGGAATGGAAGAGGGAGAGGGAAGAGGAGCACGAGTGGAGAAGGGTGTTGCTCTCCACTTCCCCAACCACCCCTACAACCCTCTCCTCCCCACCCCGACAAAGGCAACGATGGGGACAAGGCTGGAGACGGTGGTGTGTCGAGGAACTGGGAAGATTGGACTGATTTCACTCCCATCATGCACCGCTTCACAGAGGAGTGGCGGTCTGGCTGTACCACACCTGGCCTCTAAGCAGGCTCCACCAAGGTGGATTTCTTCCACCAGTACTTTAGCGAGGATTTTGTAGAATGGATGGTGGAACAAACAAACAAGTTACCTAGCAGCCAGTGCCGCCAAAATGAGCGTGAAGGTACAACAAACAGGCACTCCCAACAATATTACTACCCAGTACTACGGGTGAGATTTTCATCTTTTTTGCCCTGGTTCTCTTGATGGGTATTGTGAGGAAACGACAAAGTCCGGCATACTTGTCTATGGACCCTATGATAAACACACCTTTCTTTGGAAAGGTAATGGGTCAGGATAGATTTCAGCAAATTCTGAGCCGTCTCCACTTTTACAATGTCGACGACCCTGCTAGTGCTAGTAACACTGATCGAATGAGAAGAATAAGGATGGTTTCTTATCACCTGTTGGAAAAGTTCTGCTCATCCTTCTATCCTTACAGAGACTTGGTCATAGACAAGAGTCTCGTGTTGTGGAGAGGCAATATTTCTTTTTGGCAGTACATACCCAGCAAGAGACATCGATTTGGGTTCAAGATCTTCGTTACGTGTGACTGTAAGACTGGTTATGTGCAAGACATAGTCTTGTACACTGGGGCAAAGACAGACATAACAGAAGAGCAGAGTACTGAACTCTCAGGGGCCGTGGTGAAGACCATGATTGAGGAGTACCTTCATAGTGGTCACGTCTTGTACCTTGACAACTGGTACACTAGCCCCCCTCTTGCTCGGTACTTCCACCTTCACGACACCGGAGTCTGTGGCACAGTCAAGAAAAACCATTGGCATATGGTCAAGGTTGGAAGGAAACTTGGCAAGAATGAGGTGTTTTTTTTCATGGCTAACATCCTTGCCACTGTATGGAACCACAACAGGGAAGTTCTCCTGTCGATGGTACACTGCCCTCTGATACACCACACCGACTCTGTGGATTACCACAGCGAGACAAGGCTCCACGTCTGGAAACCAGAGTCAGTAATTGACTACCGTGTCAGTGTGAGGCAGGTTGACCAGTCTAACTCCAT